>NC_041064.1:15346057-15647431 GCF_900634775.1 Gouania willdenowi | reverse complement strand
TATAGCATTAGTTTGTATTGGGCTGCCGTAAAGCAGTACATCTTACTACCGGGTCGGAGGCAGGAAAGTTGCAAGTACGGTTTTCTGGACAGAGACAGCATGGGGTGATGAAAGATCCCCCAATCACCCCATAAACATTACCCTCACATGGACTACGAGAAGGATCTATTAAGGTGAAAGAGTTACTTAGTTCTGCTTTAAGTTCCAGTTGTGTAAGATTTGGACTCTTAGTATTTAAGTTTCTACATGAGATGTTTACTGTATGATATGGGAACCGTGGCAAGATTTATTACCAAAAATAAACATAGAGGGTGAAAGTAATTACTAACTTCTCCTTTGCGTACTATTTAATTCAGCTACTTTTTACTTGCCTTGAGTATTTTATGTATGATTTACTTGTACTTGTACTATATCAAGTAACAATACTTTTTCTTGAGTATAATATACTGTATCAGTACTCTTTGTACCTCTGGCTAAAACACTATGTTGAGTTCAGCCACACTGGTAGAATTCCAACCAAATTACACAACATGTAGACTTTAGCATCATCTCTTGCAGGTACAGGCTTGTTTTACAGTGGGATAACAACAGAAAAGCTGATGTTACCATTTAACTTCACACATAAAAACACCATAATTTCTTTCTCATCGTCACACTTCTATGTGTGAGTTGAACACAGTCACAATGCATGCAGTACAGCGCTGATGTGACTCATGGCTAGAAAAGCAAGTATGTGGGCAAAAAGTGCTTTCAGAGACACAGATGACACAGCAGCAGATTATTGAATTACAAAATCATCAAGGCTAGAAATGAGGAAATCACAATTTCTGCCAAATGACATTAGTTTTATGAAGAGAGATAATAGCATGTATCATGCTGAGGGAGGTAATCTCCGTGTTTTCCCCCACATTTTCCCTTTTTAATTGTGTTTTACAAAAGGATCACACTTAAATATAATTATATAAAATCTGATTGTTTGATAAAATATATTACATTACAGTTGTGTTGTTCGATTCCTCCCTGGTGATTGGATAGCAGCATCTGCAGCTGCTATTTTAAGGAACATAAGGTCAAACCTTGATACCTGAGATTATATCTGAAACGTTGTTACTATCACTTTCAGAATCCTTATCCTTCCATTACTCTGAGCAGTTATCATGCTTGATTCTGTGATAACCGACACATTATTGTGTTATGACAATGTGCACGTATCAACCAGTTTTAATGTAAATTTCTTTTTTCAAACACCTTTAATGGTATGAATTTCTGTAATACTTTCTTTATAATATTTGATAAAGGATAATGTCAATTGATAAGGGATAGTGTCAATTGCCTCGATATCTAGTGGCTAAATCCAATGAATACATTTGTCATGCATTTTACAGTCATGTCTCAAAAGCTATGTGAAAGGAATTTTAATGATAGATATTAGGTAAAATTAGAATAACATAACAAGAGTAAAACAGGAAGAAAAATGCAAAAAGAACGGTGGTAAGTCTTGTCTCTCTCTTAAAAATGATGCTTCGGATACAGATTTTTTTTTTGACATTTCAGCAACAATCTAACAAAGCTAACAGGTGGTGACTGTAACTGTACTGTGTGTAATACAAATTTCATACTGTTTAGTGCCAGGAAATCACTCCAGTCACCATTGGGCTTGACAGTGTTTTCTGGTTGATCCTCAAGAAGACTTTCATCATGGTGAAACTCACTGTTCCAAAGGAAGAGGTGATGGATGCTTCCTTTGAGAGAAATAACAAAAGGTACACTGTACGTTAGCAGTTGAAAGCTCCCAAACAGGGTCGAAGGCATCAATATATCCAATCGAATCCAAGCTAAGGCTAGCACTCAAGGGTCTGGCAGAGGAGGCAGAACGAGGTGGGAAAGATGACAAATTACAGTATGCAGTCAGGTTTGACTCAGGGAAACAAGTGCGCCTGCCATGACTAGTTCTACACACTGTGGGAAATCAAGGATCCCCATGCCAGCAGCAAAGTGCGACAAGGAGACATCCCTGCCACTGCTCCACCACCGTGTGGTGTTCCAAGATGAAAGGAGTGAAACATCAGTGAAGGGTGGCTCCCAGCTGACGATCCCACAGCAGTTCCATTAGCGACGTCAGTGGTTCCCAAAGCATCATTATTCAATGTTCTGCACACACAAAACGGGGCACAACATTGCAAGTTTGTGATTTAAAAATAAAAGTACGTAAAAGTGTGTAAGAATGTGCGAACCGGTACGTTCACTTTGAACCTTGCGCTCGAATATTTTTTTTGGGATGTAAGGAAATGGTGGAGCCAGTTGTGAGGTGGTGAATTGAAGACAGAATCTATTATGACCAGCAAATATATAATATACTTTTTCTCTTCACCTTTATCAATTAGCACCTTGAAATATATTAATTAGGTTTCTTATTATTATTTAGGTTTCTTCTCTATACTGTCATTTGTTATCTCTGAAGACCTTTTGCATGTTTTCTGCATGTCATTATGACTCAACACATACACACCCACATTTAATTGATACCAGATAAAGGATTGGAAATCACAGTTGCAGGGGTTGGCCTGTGGTGGGACTAATAACTGGCCCAAACGTCTTGCACCAATGAATCAATTGTACGTTGTATCCCACAAGAAGCCCAAGAAGATCAAATGTTGACTCCCAAGTCTCTAGACACTCTTTCTTTCGGTTCTCACTTGCATGTGAGCTGTTTGCAGGAACAGAAGTCCAGCTGCTAGATGTTTCTTGTGAATAACTTAGAATAAACTACACTGAGAAATAATATTACTCTTGTCATTTTTCCTCGAAGGTGTTCAATTAAAAGATCCGTAAGAAGGTCGAGAAAAACCTCACAACCTCTACTTTGTTCTGAAATTTTTTCTTTGTCTTTTCTGACATGATCGAGCCTAAAATCAGTCAGTCAGCAGGCTTGTTTTTACTATTTACGGTAAAATGTGGCTGGAATATGAAGTAAATTCACAAGTGCAAACTTTAGAGTGGAGTGTATGGAAGCATATCTGTACCATAATTGAATTTAAAATGGATTAACAGAAATGCTTTTTCATTTTTAGAATATAGCTGCTCGTCAATAAAATGAATAATAAATCATCTAAATTGCATTTTCATTTTGTTCTTCAAGGTTGCTCATTTTCTAACTTAAAGATATAGAGGACAATTTTCCCGAAGTTTAGAAAGGAAACGCCCTCTGCACATGCGCAGCGCTTTACCTGCTCAAGAGGGAACGCCGACGTGTGCGAGAGAGCGTGCACGAGTCCCGTTTTCCTCGTGCACAACTCTGTTTACAAGTTGGAGTCGGCATTGGTCATGCAAGCTTACCTTCCAAAAGAAGATTTGCACTTTTCCCACTATGTCAGACTCGCCACCGGCAAGTGAAAATCCATTTTCAAAGGACCCAGTGCGCACCGAGCACGAGCACGTACGACGGCCTTACGTAAACATATCATCAGAATGACTGACAATAGGTGGACCAATAGTCTTGATGATTCACCTGGAAGTTAAAGCCAAAATAACATCGTCCACAATACCTTTTATTGAAATGATAACGGAAATCATATTTAAGTTTTAATCATTTTGATTTGAACACTGGAACTTCCTCACCCAAAATAGATTCTTTCTTTTGGCTGGCATAACTTTTTTTTTTTTTAAAGATGAGATCAAACAACCATTTCTAATTTCACCGTATCTTCAAAGAGCAGCACAAACCTCCAACCAGTCATCTACAATTACCTCCTATCAAGACAAGTTATGAATAAAAACTCCCCCGAGGCCAAGATTTCAAACTCCTAAACCTGACAAACCAGCGTGTGACAATGTTACTAATGCTTTTAATAGTTACTTTGGCAAATAGCATAGCCTACATATTTGATCTCATACCAAGCGTTGTCATCAAATTAGGAAATGTGTCATTATGTGTTGACAGGTGTAGTCCTCCACAACCCAATGATACATCATTACAACCAGTCCATTAGGCAGACTGAAGGGGAGGGGCTACTGCATTCAAAGCAGGTGTGAGTGGTTGTGACACACAAAACAAAGTGACATCATCTCTGGCAGTGAAATCTGAGAAAGGGCAAAGGAGCGTGCCACCGGCATCCGGGCACAAATATTAAACCATGCTAAAGGTTACAGGAAATAACAATGACTGAGGCATGTCTTCTGTCTTCTATCCATCTATTAATGTTGGAAATGTTTTCTGATTTCAATGGTAATTGTGATGTTTTTTTTTTTACTGCAGTCAAAAGGGAATGGGGAGTTGCTTGCAGATAAAGACCTCAGAGTCACTTGTGTTTGCTATTTGGCAGAGGTACAGCCCAAGGCCTCTTTAAAGAGTCAGGTCAGTTTGATCTTATCTGAGCTGCCTGCCAAGCAGAGGAAACCTGAGCTGCCTGACCAACTCAGCTGAGTCATGCATTACACTGCCCTAAACAAACACACTCACATTTCCATCTTTACAGACAACACATGAGAAGATTGCATTAAAATGTACAAAGTGTCTTTGTCATGCTGCGAAGCCTGGTTTCTTTTCATAATATTCAACGTTTATTGGTCACATTCCTGAATGCTTTTCTCAACAAGCATAAACTAAAGTAGTCTGTGTTCCATCTCTGCTCTTTGTCATTGGTTGTCTCTGTTGATGTCGACTGCTGGAAAATTTCAACATGTTACTTTCGCCTGCATACCTGCAGAAAGTCCTGGGTGATGCATACAAGCTCATACAAGTACTGTATGTGTTGATTCTGCTGAAAAAATCCTCATGCCCTGACAAAATATTGCATATTGAAGTCTTGTGGAAATTTGAAGCAATTTTCTACTCAATCAGAACTTTTCCAATATTGTATTTTTCCCTTGCAGCTTTAAGCTAGAAATAAGTTAGAGAGGTTGTAAGTGATTTGTTAGTTTGACGTTTTGCATGCTTTAGAACCCTTTATCAATACTTTGAAGTGAAAATAAATTATGTTTTACTTGAAAGAGAGCTGAAATTTAAAAAGAAAAAGCTTTTTAGGTGCACACACAATAGACGCAACTGAAAAAAATAAAATGAAAAGAATAATCTGAAATCATGAAACAGCTACGCAGAATCACCTAAAATTTTGTAAACTTCACATTCATCAAGGTTACAGGATGATGAAGCCCACCAATACTCAGACAACACACCCTGGACAGATCAGCAGTCCAATCTAGGATTATTTGACAGATACGAAATGGTCCATGAACAAATCCCTACAATCAAGACCGAGACAGAAATTGACAAAGCACATGTTTCAAAACTCAACTCAACTCAACTTTATTTATATAGCGCAAATGACAACAAAGTCAAAAAACAGCTAAAGAAAACTGGAGTACGTGGAGAAAGCTTATACTGTTGCATCGTGGCTCAGAGATAAGGATTTTTTGATATTGGAAAATGATCCAGAATCAGTATATTGATCTGGATGCCCTACAAAATTGAATGGACTCTTCCATGGTGTAAGGTAAATCTTTGGTTAAAATTTTGTGAAATTCCGTGAAGTCGTTTTGATGTAATCCAACTAATTATTTGACTCAATAATGACTAAAAATAAACATTTCTCTCTGTTCTTACCGCTTCAAAGAAAGAGTCGTAGCTGATGTTAAGGCTTACCCAACTGACTTAAAGTGTAATTAAACCCAGGTTTGCTGACCTGCCAATAGGGGGAAATTATTTTTTTTTTTATTGTTTATGGGCGGGGCTCCTGGAGCAGTTAAGACACACCCAGTCTATACTATAAAATCTCCAAAGAACAATCTATGCTTTGATAACTTGCTACTCAATACTCACTATACCTCTATATTTACAATTCTCTTAATCCAACCTACTCACCACAGATTGTAGAGCCCACAGGTGCTATTTTTATGGGAGGGGTGGGGCAAGCAGTACTTGTTTGTGAAACAAGATAGTCCAATGATGTTGCAGAATTTCGTTCTCAGCCAATAGCAAAATTCAATCTTCAATTCAACCCATAGAGGCCACTCACTCTTACGTTTTCCACTAAAATACGCCAGATTGAAATACATTGACTACAAAAATGGTTTTGGGGTTAATTTACTCTTTAGGGTTAATGATGGGGCACACGCAGAAGAGGATGTTAGCCATAACACACGGAGGAAGACAAGCTAACACCCATTAGCTCTGCTTTTAATATAGTGGCTCCAAAAAACCAAACAAATCTCTGGGCCGTGAGGGGAACCTGGAATACATAGTTTTGTCAGTAAAAAAAAAAGATAATGTAAAAATTGTTTAATTTGTAACACAAAACAGTTCTATATCTGAGTATCTCTCTATTCCTCAGGCCTCAATATCTTCACTTTTCCTGGTTAACGTTTGTAAAAGGACCCAGTGCCAGAGGGTGGGAGAAAAAGAGAGAATGAGTGCGAGAATTCCCTTTCCTTCGTTTGAACCGGACTCGGCTGTTAGCAGAGAGGTTTTAATTGATTCTCAAGTAGCTGCAGTTGGGAACGCCTCTTAGCGCTAAAACATGCTTGACACACAGAAATCCAAACAGCCTATTACCACATCAAAGAGGCAACCATCTTGCTGCCAATTCTGATGACATGGAGAAGTTCATTTATGAACTTCCCTTAAGCCCCGATACGGCTGTCTCATTGACTGCCGGTGAATGGGCAATAAA
The DNA here is from genome assembly GCF_900634775.1 of Gouania willdenowi. Classification (NCBI taxonomy): domain Eukaryota; kingdom Metazoa; phylum Chordata; class Actinopteri; order Blenniiformes; family Gobiesocidae; genus Gouania; species Gouania willdenowi. The sequence goes on along the minus strand of NC_041064.1, from coordinate 15,640,763 downwards.
ACAGGAATCTTTTTAGGGAAGAATTGTTGTTTTATTACAATCATTTACAGATGCTACTGTAGTAGAAAGTGGCTGCCATCCAACCGAGCCATTTCCCTGTCTATGTGATTGAGTCTTTTTAGTCCCTGTGGGTCTCATGAATGTGGGATCTGAATGATTTGTCACTAAATGTTCAGGATTGAAATGATGTTCTCCGGTCCTCTGATATCACAAAGGCTCCAGTGTAGTGTGTGGCTCAGCTCTGTAATAAAAAAACAGAAATACCAATTACAGCAGACTGCAATCACGATGCCTGATGGGCTGGCTTTTGGCAGAAAAATGCTGAGGATGAAAGACTTGTACATATCCCTGAATTTAAGACCTCAGCAGCTTTTTTGAAAGACCACCAGCACTATGTTTTCTGAAGACGAACGTACACAAACCTTTAGTTTAACTTCAAATTCACCGTGTGTGGCTTTATTAAATTGGAGCTCTGCTGTGAAAAGACCATAAACAAGGGTTTAAACTCTCACACTCTTGCTCTCACTTACTTACGAGCTCATGGTGATGCATTTTCTCTGGGATGAGCGAGAATAAGTGTGACAGGCATGTGATGGGGCTATCGCCTGGTGCCTGTAGCAGATCTGACTGTATCTGTTGTGAACTGATTATTAAGTATAGAAAATATCAAAAGCATGTTGAGAAAAGAAGGAAAGACCTTCTGCATGCCTTGTGGTTCGTAAACCTTGCCTGATGGCTGGACAGATTTTTTATTTTATTCAGAAAAATTGAGAGCTTTTTAGAACATTTTTAATGAGTTTGGGGATTTCAAAGTCGCTATAATTGCAGTCAATGGAACTTAATTGCTGTAAACAGCTTAATGTTGATATTGCCCACTTGTGTTGCTCTCCATGACTCCCAATCAATGATGTTTTCAGCTAAATTCAAAAAAGGAGCAACTGCTCTTATACATTTCTGTCTCATGTTGCAATGTTGCTAGAGGTGCTAACATCCTCCAAATTGACCCATCTGGGATGAAACAATCTACATTTTAATTTTATATACAGTACTTTATCCACTCTAAAAGGGCATGCACGTTGTAAAACTACCTAATGCAATATTATGAATTCTCTTCACTTATAAGCAAATTATCTCAGTCAGTCTGTTTAACATTGGCATTTTCCTCCAGGTTAAGACGATGAAGTGTCTTGGAGATACAAAATGTTTCAAACCAGTTTGGTCATCAAATGCTGTCACCACATGGAAAGGGATCTCTTTGTTTTACAATAGAATCAGAAGAATCTGAATCAGAATTCATTTTATTTGTCATTGCACATGTTACAGAGCAACACAGTTTCATTTCAGTTTCATCAGGTTTAAGAAAACATCAAAAAACAATCACATATAACATGGGAGGACAGGAGCGGAATAACTGTGGGTCGCTACAAGGGCGACACCCGGTATTTAGATGAAAAGTGGGAGAACAACAGGAGGAGAGGTGAGGGAAAAAGGCAGGTTTTAAACTTCCCTATTGGGGAGGACAGTATAAAACTAGATGGAGCATCTTTCTGCATTACACCAGGTGATAGATGAGACAGCCATGGGGAGCCGAGGCTGGCTTTGGGAGCCAAATTTTGATAGCCTTGAGTCCCAGTAGTAATCCGATGAGGTGGCCTTTTTTTAAATTGCAAGTCGAGCGTTCAACTTCTCTAAGTTGGATTCACTTTTGAGTAAACGTTCCAAAAGCAGCTCCTGCTTGCTTGAGGTCATTCATCACAAATGTCTGAGTGTTGAGAGCCATGCTCCATCCTTCAGAAAATGACTGGCAGCCTTCCCCAAACAGCTGCCAACGAAATACAGACTTTGCGAGAGTTCAGAAAGCTGCCAGCCAATCAGCAGCATGCCTCCTGCCATAATTCGAATCATGTAGATGTCTTCCATGTCTTCCACGGAAAGTATTGACAGACACTCAAATCGCCACTTGTTCCAAGGGTTGAGTGCATATCCAGCCACAAACGTACCGCTTGGAAATGCGGGCTCACCACTGCCCAATCTTTTTGTCAAAGAAATTTGGTCGATTGCATTGCGAGGCCAACAGATCAATTCCATAATTCCAGTTTTGAATAATTTTGTTTCTAAATGTTTTCTGTGAACTGTTTCATTTCTAAAACTTTGGTCATGGCAAAAAAAATTTAAAATAAAATCAAGAAAATACTGCAGTACTTCTATTAAGCATTCACATGGCACTGTAATGTTGATATGCATTAAACCATTAATCTTCTATGGCTACTATAGCGTTAAATAGATGCACTAATTCTGAATACAACAAGGACAGAACTCCAGTCTATTACGAGATGAATTACACATACCAACTCCAATGCTCCAAAGAACTTAAAATATATATATTTGTGAGTGAGGGAGGAAAGTGGAACTTTTATTCATCATGTCCCATCTGCTGTTGGTCAGAGTTAAGTCACTGATTATGTTGGCAGAGGCAGAGGTACCTGTCCTTTAGGAAAAACTGGGAATAAGGGGAAAGTGGTGACACAAAAATAAAGCAGTGTTGTTCATATTTTAAGCAGTGAATTTACTTTAACTTCTTCTGGAGTATTCACATGTTGATATTGTGCAGTTGGCTGTTAATAAGACTGCCAATGGGCCATTTGTTGCCAGAATCATCTTTTTGGTGAGACTTTATTTAGTGAAAAATATTGATATCTATGTTCTGAGAAAAAAATTCAAGTCATAATTTTTGGTTCACATCTCCCAGGCATTTTCAAAGTTTGCATTCTATTAGATAAACTGCTTCTTTATTTATTCTTATTCTTTATTTATACATCTGCATTGACACAATTCAGTAAATACCAGCAAAAAGGAATGTGCTCTGCACTTCAAGCCCATTAGTTTATTTCACCCAATAAAAAAAACCTCATCTGACCTGACTTTTGTCCTTGCAAGGAAATATCAAAGATATTAAAGAAAACCGTCGAAGGGGTCAAATCTAAGATGTGTAAGAGGAATATGTGAGTTATAAATATATGTCATGGAAAGCTTTTTTAAACATATTTATTCAATACTCCCAAGGAGTTGGTTACCATGGTAGCCACAGGGTGATTTAAATGGGGGATGGTATCGAGATCCTGTGTCTCACATAAATCTTATTGACGTTATGCAGCACGTGTAAATGTATTTGTGTTATTAGAAATAGTCAGATATTTTTGTGAAAAATAATGTAAGATGCAGACTCAGGATAAATACAGTAAATGGGTACAAAAAAAAGCTGTATTCATGTTGATATTGCATGATGTGTTTATCTTTATGGGAGTATAAAATCATCGTTGCATATGTATCACAGCGGATGATACATTTCACAAGGTTGTGCTTGAGTGCTTATGTTTTCATATATAATATGGGTGAAATGCACCAGGCCCTCAATTGGATTCGACAGTGCTTGTCAACTAATTAGTGATGTGAATTAGTGTTACAGCAGTGTGGAGTGCCCCTCACATGAAGAGAAAGACTGATGGGTTCAGCAGAGCATCATTGAGGGTGACAGAGGAGAAAACTGCTGCTGAGGGGGGGTGACTTGAAAAGAAGACCATTTCTAAAGAAGACATCAACTCCTTGGCATGGCAGATTTAGTCACATTGTAGACAACCATTAAAACTGGAAAAGTGACGTGAATAAATATCTAAAGGATTGTGTGATGTACACATGCCAGTGATGAACATTTCAGCACGTGAATACAAAGTTATCTTTCTCCTACGGGAACGACACTTTCCTGATAATATTGCATAGGTGGTCAAATGAGAAAAACATTAACCAAAGAAAATGCAAACACAAGTCTGAGTTTATTTGACTGATTTGTATGTTTTGAAGTCATTTAAGGTGCAAATGCAACTTAAACAAGAGCACTCAGAGAGCGCAAACTTTGAACAAGCGCCAAATTTCTTCTTTGTCAGATATTGGCAGCAAACTGGATCAGTGGCCACGGTTACATGATGTTTTTTAATTCGGAATTAGTTGTTCCAAATTAAATCATTCTGAACTAAAGTGTGTTGCTTTGTGTTTACATGGAAATAGTAATTCCCGAACTGAGGTTTACATGGAAAACCGTTTTTTTTAGGCTTTAGCTAATTCCGCTTTAGGTCTGGGGGTTGGGAAGGCTCTGATTGGACGGGGGCGAACATGACGTATCATGTCTTTTGGGAAAAAACACACAACAAACCTTTTATTGTCGGCTATAACACAGAAGACCACAAATGAGAACTGTTTTCACCTTTATTTTGATTGTAGTTTTGAAGTAACAGCAGGACAATAACACACTTTGGTCCACGGAGCGGAAGAGATAGGAACTAATCACCGGCAAATAAAGCCCAGTAAAACTCCAGAAAACAATAACCAGGAATTCATATTTGATCTCTGGTAAAGATAGTAGCTCTAACAACCGTTGCAATGATAAACTTGGTGATATTACAGCCTGTGCAGCAGTATGGGACGCATTTTCGTCTGTCTCCGGGTTTTGTTTGTCTCCGGTGAAGCTAGCTCCTTTCGCTGATCTCCAAGTGTGTGTTTAATAAGTCCATGTGTCCGTGTTAATTTCCGCATGTTTATGCCTCCGTCTATCCACTCTTCTTAATAGATGTCTTTTAAGGCTCTTATTATTATTATAAATATGTTGGCTCTAGTCCGGGCGGTCATGTTGGATTATGTTGTAATCAAACGCGTCATCGCTGCAAGTCGCACATGCGCAAAACAACCGGAATTACCTTAAAGCGGCTTTAAGTTTTGTTAACTGTTTACAAGAAAGAGGAATTATTTAATTCGAAATTAAAAACGGAATAAACCAGCCAACCTAATTTGGAATGAAGTTTAATCCGGAATCAAATTAGCATTAGGAATGAAGTGTTTACAAGGTCAGGTTAAAGAGGAAACACCTTTTATTCTGCTTTAAAGAGGAATTGAAGCTTCCGTGTAAATGTGGCCAAAGTTCCTGATTATGGTACCATGATCATTCATACTTTAAAGCTGAGGTCGGCAACTTTTATCAGTCAAAGAGTCATTTGGACCCGTTTCCAACAGAAAAGAAAGCATTAGGAGCCACAAACTCTTTTGACATTTAAAATGAAGATGCATACAACATTGTTTTTTTTTTTTGTTTTTTTAACCTTTATCCTGTATATAAACAAACTGTAGTGTGCTGCATTTATGAAATCAGTTAACAGCTACAGAGAAAACAAAAATACATTTGTGTAAGTAACAAAAATAATTTCAACTCTGGAAAAAAAGACTCTGGATTGAAGGTTATCTTTAAATACAATACCAATGTCCATTGAAGAAGTCCTTGTTGTATTTAAAAACAAAAAGCCGAACTTCAGTTTTTTGGCCACTTTGCAAAAATTTGTGAGTTCAAACCCTGCGAGGGAATTTTACGACACCTAGTTTAGCTTGAGTATAAAAAAAGTAGTCAAAGCTCCTTTATGGGGTATGGCCATTGTAATCCCCAAATGTATGGGCACCTCCCTTTTTTGGAAAAATCTCGAGGAAATGTGCAACCCGAAGACAATCTGGATAAACCTTAGTGTAGTAATTGAAGAACCAACCCAACATGACGGTGTTAACTTTCATTAAGATTGTTCCATTACGAACCGAGATATGAATACTTGGAATTTCGCAAATGATGGGAGAAAAGGATGTTTTATTCTTGCTATTTGAAACTGATGCAGAATAGTGATCCTGATCCCCTCCAGAATTTAATGGAATCTTCGATGACGTAAGGAATCAAATCTGTAATAGTCACAAATAAGTTTAAGTTGATACAATATCTTTAAGCTGTGTAAGGTAAAAATAGGGATAATTAGATAATGGCACCATTAAATTGCAAACGGAACAAGAAGTAGCCAGCAGACCCTGCAAGGATGTTTACTCAACTTTTGCAACAACTAACAAAAAACCTAACAACCAAACAAACATGGTAGCAAACTCCATCTTGTTCTAAACAAAATAAGACCAATCATAACATTTCCAGATTCGACTTATTTGATCCAGGACTCTGTTGGGCCTAAGTTATGGAGAAATGGTGGAGAAAGATCGATTGGCCATTTAATGGTGATGATAGCGTCTGCTGATAAACACTGTATATTTGTCTACCAGCTTGGAGATACCAGTAAGTGTAGTTTTGGCAAGAGGCTGACATTTAAGACAACTCTTCTTTGCAACAGCTTAGTCAGATAACATCAAGTTGTAAACAAACAGTGTTGGAACTTCTTGATGGTTTCAAGCTGTATGTTGAGTCATTTTCCCCTCAGGAGAGTTCATATTAACAACTTCAGTGGAGAAAAAAAAAAGCACTTCCACCGAGATGCTGCACGACTGCAATCTCCCTGGTGAAGCTCATGCCACTTATTAGTGTTATAGCAACAGCTTTGCTCCAAATGCCATTTTTAAACTAAAGTTTGAATGAGTGACGACTGATAGAAAAAGAACACTAGTAGCAGCAACAAGCGAGGCTAGTAATTCAGGAAGTCGGGCATCCGGGTAAGTTGTGACGTTTCTGCCTAGCAACGCCAGTCGCCATATTTGTTTGGAGGTAAAAAAAAAACATTTAATAACGTATTGACTCCCGTTGTAACAAAGAAGGTTTCACCATGCCGAAGAGCTGTTGTGTGTGTCGTGACTTCCCCTTGGTGATGATGTGGATGATGAAAAAAGGTGCAATGTGGAAAAAAGGTCATCGATGAAACTGGCTCGCATATTAATACAAAGTTTATTAAAACAAGCAGAATCAAAAAGAACAGGGCAGAGACGAAGCCCTGTGAGAACAGCCAAGGTCAAATCTTGCTCTGAGATAATCTAGCTTGATAAACACATATATAGACTGACGAGAAATTTGAAACCAACAGGTGGAGTCTAAGGCTTTAGCCTTAAGATAAAGAAAGAAAGCCACAAATGAAGAACTCCCCTGTTTTTGATATACAGCTGTCAACGGAGGAGAGATAAGGCTGGGGAGTAGCAACTTTCAAGATTCACAAGTCAATCCACATTCCAACAGCAAGGATGGCTGAGTTTGATTATGAGAGCATGCGTCCAAACACCATGAAAAGGCAATACTCAACTTTAGGTAAAATGTATATATATATCATATTGGCGCAGACAATACACCTCTTGTGTTTGGCCGTTTGTCCAAAAGAAAAAAACTGAAGAAAACGCTGTCTTTCCTTCATAGAACGGATGGGTCTCCATAACAGTCCCATTCCTACGTGTGCGTTCTATATTTCATAACCAGTAATTGAACAGTTAAGATCTAAAATGAGGATTGAGGACTTTAGGGACATCTTGGTGGCTTTAGTTTTCATTCTCGATGGCAATATGTTGTATTTATATCTGTTATAAAATACACTGTGATTAATGGCGTGAGAATTTTACAGCAGGATTTTTACCGTGTGGGTTACTCACAGGGTTCATTTATTAAGTAATTGTAAAGATCGGGGAAGGTGAAATTGGGCCATTGTTTTGGATTGTTCATCCAAGTGTTGGCTGGGACTTTGTATGGACACTCATATGCCTAGCACTGATAACTTATATCATCCCCTGGCCTCTTCTGGTAGTGTTTCTTAATAGTTGTATGCTATACCGGGATATAAATCACTCATGTATTGAAACAAAGACGTTTTTGTCATCGGACAAACAGGCGGACGGGTTTTTTTCCCCTATTTCAAGATGGCGCTTGTTTATTTACTACCTGCTTTTAAAATTGCCAGCGAGATAATGAAAAGTATAACTAACTTTTAACTAATTGCAAAAAATAAAATAAAATACATGTTTTTCTTATTTTTAAATAGGGGGTTATTGAGTCACCTCTCATCTAAAGTCTTTTGGATGAGAGCTGATTCTAAATAAAATACCATAATTTAAAAACAAGAAAAACATCTATTTTATGTATTTCTTTTCCTTTGCATGGTTTGAAAAAAGTGACGACACCGAAGCATTCCTCTGTTTCATACATGCTCATTGAGGTCAGGGTGACAGGGCTCTGGAGGTTCAACAAAATCCAAGCTTGTTCAAGGAGCAAGGGAGAGAACAACCTAGAAAATTCCTCAGAAAACATACATGCACTGGCAAACCAAGGCTCACGCACATTCCTACCAAAATAAAACTATTGGAGACCAGAGCACAGAGAAAAAAACAATACACGCTTAGGTTAGGTTATAGTGTAAGGGTTTGTGAACTGAACTGTGGACTCACATTTAGCACACAGTGGATTTCACTGAACTTTGCTTGATTGACGTTTTTATTCTGAATATGGAAACAAAAATGGGAACAGAAGGCAAAACATTTGAAGTTTAACTTGTAAACTCCCACCATTTCTCCTACACTTTTGCATTACAATGGCTTTTTTTCTTGTAACTTTAATAACCTTCCTTGAACTGTAACAATTCTAACAGAGAACTGATGAAAAATGGAGAACCGACATGCCGGCAGCAAGGCATTCAACTAAACCGGATTATATGTTGCTGAAAGGAAAGGAACGCTAATAAACTGACTGGACTGGTCTTAATAATAATGGCCTGGATTTATATAGTCCTTTTTTTGAGGAGGCGAATACAGGGACTATTATTCATTCACACCAGTCACTCACATCAGTCATACCGGTGCTGGTAAGCTACATTGTAGCCACAGCTGCCCTGGGGCATACTGACAGAAGTATGGCTGCCATTTTGCACCTACGGCCCCTCTGACCACCACCATCGATTCATTTATGCGCAATTCATACCCATTCATACAAGGCAATGTGTGCAAAGTGCCTTGCCAAGAAACACAACAACAATGACTTGGATAGAGCGGGATTCAAACCTCCAACCCTTTGGTTATTGGTCAACCCACTCAACCACTGGTCGCACAAAGGTCTTGAACTGGAAAGGACTGGGACTGGATTGGGCGTGGACACTCAAGGAATATAACATACTGACTAAGTCACTGTGAGCAATCCAAAAATAGACACACAGTGGGAAATTAGCAAATTCAGAACAGCCACAGAGAGGAAATGAAAAACCTTGGTGCAAAAACAAACCCATCAATATTACCCACAGAAATCACCTAATAGTATTAATCCAAAAACACTAGAGACAGGTCATAACCACAGTCCCAACAGAACTAGAAACGAGTCAGAAACGAGACAAAGACATACAGCTAAAAAGACAAGTGAACAAGTTAAACCCCGACCCATATCCTCATTTCACCATGAAACGCAGGAACAACACTTAATGAAAAACTCCAAATCAAACACACACACACACAGTGTGACAAGTGGGATTGAATTTATAATCTTCAAGCTGAAAAGCAATGGTGGTGGTCGTCACAACCCTATGCACCTTCAAGTAGTGGAACAATTTCAAAAGAAGTCATGAAATATGAGCAGGTCCACTGAACAGCCCCTGGGGTCATCCTGACATGTTCATTTATGTGTGCTGAAATTGTAGCTTGTCATGATATGTTTTATAATGTCTTGTGTGGCGTATGGAGAAGTGCAGCTCACTACAAAGGATAGAAAATGTTGGAAGTGATGGCTCCCTGGATAGCTATGTGCACACACATGAGCAGAACATGTTAGCATGCTTTTAGGGTACATTATCATTACCACAAAGTCATATAAAGCAGTTGCAGCGCGTCCATTTGTACAGATTAGTGTCTGCAAAAAGAGCATTGAAAGAAATAACTAAATGAGAGCTTGGAGTTTGTCTAGAGCTCCCTTGACGGAGAGAAGAACTGGCTATTACTTTATATTGCACCATTTAAGCTGTTTTTTTTTATTTTTGGAATCTCCAGCTCCTTCTACCAGCCGGTGCAGTCTCTGGGGACAAGAATCAGTCCTCAAGAAGGAGATGCTGACAGCTCTTTACAGTTTACAGCATTGCACACAGTCCGTGTGCCCGTACATCTGTGTGTTGTATAGTTTGGCTGCAGAAATGAGGTATTTTACTGTGTGTTTGCACAGAAAGACTTGTCACTCTTGCTCAGCATCCAACAGCTTTCTCAAAAGCTGCTATTTTGGACGAGCGCATGCCACTTGGGGTGTCAGCACACCCTTGCACCTTCTGAGCCTTCATGTTGACTTCAGTCCTTTCAATATTTAACTCTTCGTTCCATTTAGACATCTATTTTCTCCCAACATTTAGTCGCCACGCTCCCTGCATCAGAGGAAATACCGTACCTTGATTTGTTCTGGAAGAACCAACAAATTAAGAGATTATCTGTGGTAACACATGCCTTGTGCTATTGTTGGTAACAATAGCACCCCCTTGTGCTGATAAACTCCAAATCAGTATAAGAGAAAGGGTTTTGTGTGTGTGTGTGTGTGTGTGTGTGTGTGTGTGTGTGTGTGTGTGTGTGTGTGTGTGTGTGTGTGTGTGTGTGTGTGTGTGTGTGTGTGTGTGAAAGAGAGTGCACAGGTTCAGCCCTAGAACAGAAGGCAGATCTGTCAGACTGTGTCCTCTTCTAGGGAGAAAAAGGAATATCAAAGGCAAGCCTGAGACGAGAGGGAGTAGAAAGGGAATAAAGAGAGTATAAGCAGCAAAAAAAAAAAAAAAAAAAAAAAGATTCAGTGAGTTAAGGTAAGAGGAGGTAGTGCTTTAAAGAGGACTTTCACATTCAGCGGAGGCATTATGTAATTCATGCAGATGACAGGTTGAGTGTTTCTCTCTCACTCTCTGTGTTATTTCCTACCTCTGCCAGGACACATTAACTTCTTGTTCTGGGGAGTGTTTTAGGGCTAACTTTAATCACTGTGATCCTGTGAAAATATAGCTGTTACATTTTCATAGCAAATTCTGATTTAGTTTTAGCTAAGCGATGAAAATTCTATTCAGTCTTAAGTTAGTCAAGAAAAATATTTGACTAAAATGTTGTTATTTGAGGATTTTGTTTTGTCTATAATTTAATATATTATTATTCAATCCATCCATGTAATGAAAAACATTAAAAATACATTTTTATTGATTTATTTATTAATGGAAAAACACAGTTAAAGACAAAAAAACAAACAACAAAAAAACTACACTTATAATAATAATAATAATAATAATAATAATAATAATAATAATAATAATAATAATAAATAAATAAATAAATGATCAAGACAAAAAAAGAGCATATCAAAAAAAAATAATAATAATAATAATTAAGATTACCATAGATTACAATTGTGATTTGATTTAATTTTTTTCTTCTGCTGGCTCTGTTTTGTGGCTATGCTTTTTTTTTTTTTTTTTTTTTCTACAACCTGAGAGATAAATGTACCAATGCTTACTGGTACAGCACATTAGAATAGTATTGGTTTCACAAAATAAGCTGAACCAAACATTTTCTGTTTGTATTGTATCTGCATTATTGTGCCAATTCATTTAGTTTCATTTGGTAAAATACAAAATGTTACATGTGATATCAGTTCCTTTTGGTCCTGTTTGAGTCACTTGATAAATTATTCAAGATGAGAATCAATGACAACCAACTTACATCATCTGCACGCCGAAACTTTAAATGGTTTGAGAGTGTTGAGGCCGATTTTAGTCGTGCTGAAGCTTAAAGGAAATGGAAAAGCCAGATAAGTAACAACATGATTTTCAGACATGCGTATTGATAAATCCAATAAAGTGTGTATCATTCTTAGGCCTGCTGAAGTTGTTTGTTCCTTTGAATGAAGCATCGTCTTTCAGTTTATTGCTCATAAAGATAAAGCTGTTGCTCTCATCGCAGACCATGGTGATAATACTGATTTACATTGTGTGATTAAAATATTATAGCAATGCATTTTAATCGTCCTCACTTTCCTCTAGTTCAGGGATGGGCAACACTATCACAGCGGGGGCCACAAAAATGTGATTATATCTGATCTGAGGGACACATTATCAACATTTATGTCAGTATTAAAATAATGATTGATCTTGATTGAAGCATTAATATAGGGAGGGAAAGGTTTTTGTCTTTTTTTTTGGTCTTTGTCTGTGGTTTTGTTGTTTTGTTAGTCAGTTTTTGGAGTCATTTATTGTGTTTTGGGCTTTTTTTTGTGTGTGTTCTTGTTGCAATTTGGTGTATTCTTCTGTCATTTTGACAGTTTGTGTGTCTTTGGAGATATTCTGTATTGTGTTGTTTTTTTGTGTTTTTATTGTTATTTTGTGTGTTTAAGTGATGGCAGTGTCTGTCTTTGTTGTCATTTTGTGTATTTTTGGAATTTCTTTTGTGTTTTTGTGCATTTTGCTGTAAATCTGTGTGCATCATGTGGCCCTCGGGCTGCCAGTTGCCTATGTCTGCTCTAGTTCAGAAAAATTGTCAGAAAGTTTATTATGAATCCTTTCACAAGAGGGACAGAACATGACATGGCAGCCAGATCAGATTTGGAGTGAGCCACAAAGATAACCAGCTCAAAATCCTCCCGCCACAGGCAGGCGAACACCTATGGGTTTAGGAAAGAGACGCGTTATGGATCTGTGACCTTATAAATCTCGATTTCCACTCAATAGGGCCTATTGTGCTCAACAGCATTGGTGTCAAAACCAGCCGACGACACCACTGTGTAATACGTCAGACCTCCAGCATCATTTAGTCTTTGCTGCATACACATTGGCATTGGTTTGCCTCCTAGATTCAGTCTTTCTTTGTTTGCTCTGACAGCCATCGCCATGGAAACACTGGGGAGTAGAATTACTTTAAAGTTAAGAGAGAGCCAGACTGTGAAAGGCTGCTTTAATTCAAAATTGAAAGCAAATCATGTTTATGGCTGAATACAACTTGCATTTTCATTTTAATTTCACGTTTTAGATTAATAATGTGTCTGTTCATTGAAAACTGTAGATACTTGGTATATTGTGAATTTTATTGTAGCTGTTCTTTGTGTGAGAGTAATTTAATGTCTATGCCTCTTTCCCTACAAATTTAAAGCCTCTATTCCAGACTTCAGCACAGATGGGGCTTTAAACATTGATAGGGCTGATGCAGGGGGAAATAGAAACCAGTAAGGGGGGGGGACGGGGGTGTTCTGTCTGATTTTGATTTGTTTACTCCCAAGGGATGATTTTATTGAAAAACGCGACTCTGCCTGAAATATGAAAGAAAGTCTTACTTCTTTCCATGTGCAAATATCTACATTGAAACATGTAAACAGATGGATGGCTTCTGTTTTTTTTATTCATACATTAAAATAATGGGTTTATATTTGAATATTAAATTCTGTAATCATGTTAGGCCAGCCGTGTGACAGAAATTTTATTGATGACAATAATCAGTAGCATATACAGTAGGTACGAAAACTATTCAGTATTCTTCACTTTTTTGTTATAATTCAGCCATTTGCTAATATAATTTACACACAGCACCCCACATTGACAGAAAGACTGTAGATTGTTATGCAGATTTAATAAATAAATAAAAAAAGAAAAACTGAAATATCATATGGCTGAACATTAGGCATGAAAAATAGAAAAAGAAATAAATAAAGAAATAATTTCATTTTGACTGTTCTTGAATATGTGAGTATACATTTTGTTACTTTTATGAGTTTTGAATAATCATTTATTTATTCTTTTTTTTTATTTCCAACAATTTGATTCGTTCAACAAGGGATACCCTATACCCCATTCTTCACCACTAACTACTGCAAAATCCAATAAAATAAACAAAATTGACAATACAAATAAATACTCCAATCGAGCTATTAAGAAAAACAGAACAAAAACAAGATATATTTTTGTAATTTTTTTTTACACTGCATTATATTCATACTTAGTTTGATTGTTTCATCAAGGTCATTCCACAAAACCACCCCACAAATAGAAATACACGTACTTTTTAAATTAGTCCGAGCATACTACTGTTTCAGGTTTAGTTTCCCTCTAAAGTTATAGAGTCTGTGAATAGTTTTTGTACGTTTACAGGTAGCAGTTTATTTTTTGCTTTATATATTATCTGTGGAGTCCCAAATTGTTCTAGTAGCATTCACGTGGATTTGGTAAATTCAAAAACGGCACAAATATTTTTCACATTCATGTTCGAATAATTTTAATGTACAGTTCATATTCAAAAAAGAAAGTTAAGTTTGAGAACCACTGTGTTACAATAAAGTCATCTCACAGTAATGCATAAAAGTCTGCAGGACTTAATTGGACATTATTTCAGCATTCAAATGTACATATTGGCAGATTTCAGGCAACTCTTTTGAATAAAGAATTGACTCTTTCCAAATGCATATGAATGACCTTATGTGTATGAACAAAGGCCCTGATTCTAAGTGCACTATGATGTTTTCAGAGAATGGGGCCCAGTGGGTTATATCAATAATGACTGAAGATGACCTTACTTTCTAGATCAAATGTCTCCTTTACTATCTCGTACTTTTAAACCCCCCTTTTGAATGACTGATAGGTTGATTTTCTCCAAACTATTTGCAAGAGCAAGGTGATTCGTTACATGGTGATGAGCTAATGTTAAAGATGTACCAAATGTTGGATGACATACCTCTGAGGTTTATATGTGTTTGCCTTCCCTGACCAGCCCAGAGTTTACAAAAATCCGGCCAGCAGCTCTCAGCAGGTCACATTTTTGTTAAAGCAGAACAAAAAGTAACTTTTTCACCTCAATAAATCCTTTTCATAGTCCCTGTGAGGGTAATACAAGTGTTTATGGGGTGATTGGGGGGTCTTTCATCTCTCCCTGCTGTCTCTGGCCAGAAAACCGCACTTGCAACGTTCCTGCCTCCGAATAAACTGTCTATTATATGCAACTCAGTTGTCCATAAGACTTATTTTACACCATCTACACCACAAAATGCAGCAGTGCAAACGTCTGTCACAAGTGTGGACCACACAGTCGTCTTCTTCAAAACCACATCCTTCCCGTCTGATTTTTTTGTGACATAGAACTCCATGTTTAAAATCTCACCACAAAGTGCTTTGACTTCCTCTGATCAAAGTCACAGTATTAAGCCCGCTAGCATGTTGCTACATACAATGGAAACAGTCAGTAAGAGAGTACTCTGCTTTGTAGGTGTAAAACAGCCAAGTTCATCTGCTGCAAAGCATTGTCGTCCACAGCAAAAAGCGGGGGTGAAAATATAAAATTCAAAGTAAAATAGTGAGGGTAGACAAAGACGCTGCATATACAGATATGAAAAAAAAATAGTTGTCTGTGCTTAGATTAATTTGCAAAGAAAAACTGCAAACGTCACAGCATGCACATGCAAAGGTGGAGGCTTTTTGTCCTCCTCTCTCAGGTTCAGTCACTTGCTTTAAGATTGATCTGTTCTTCCCACAGAGATTTTTCTGGCTTTTTGTCTCCCAAGGGTGTTTTCCTGCAAATCCTTTTCACCAGTAGCAAAATGACAAACAGCGAGATGATGGTTGTGGCAACAGTAATGATTATCCAGGTCATAGAATGGCACTGAGATTCAGAGAACGTTTTAGGATTTCCTGTAAGACAAAATAAAACTATAATGCATGAATGAATTAATTAATTAATACACTTGTGCTACTTGTAGCTCACCTTCTGTATTAACTTTAATGACTAATCTTCCAGACCGTTCCACACCCACTTTTCTCCATCCACTGCTCAAAGAGAGCAACCACTCTTCTACCTCACAAAAATACAGGCCACTACTTTCAGGCCCAGTATTCAAAATAGTGAGATCATATTGTCCTGGTAAGGGGTATCCAAATCTCAGGCTGACACTTTTCCCCATCTTGGTTTCTAAGGTAAAGTTTCTATAAACTGTGAAAATTGAGCTGTGCTCAGATTGGTTCGTCTTCTGCCAAAACCATGTGACATGAAACTTGGACAAATTGCTGGATCGCTGAATGATGTGACAGGGAACGGTGAAATCTTGCAACATGCTCACATTAAACACCCTATCCGTCTTAGCAAGGGACAGATTATTTTCTGTAAGAAAAAAAGGACACAGTTAAATGAGAAACATTTTAATAAGCCCTTGTCTGTCAGGTCTAACCAATCAATGAGACTTTAATTAAATTCCTCGGTATACAGGCAGACGAGTAAGAAATCAGGGGAAGAAAAACACAAAAGAGTGATTAAGGAGCTTTTGCAATGAGTGAACACAAAACAGAAGAGGGAAAAACACCACAAAATAAATTTGCTGAGCTAGGGGAAGGAATAAAGAGGAAGAAACAGAACCAAGACAATCACCCGAACCTTTAAAAATATCAAAATGAGAACACGTATGTGCTCAGATCAGGCGTAGAGGGTGAAGGATAGTTGAAATGGATGAAAACGAGTCACAAGTCAGCAAAACAAATGCAGTTTTACGGAAGTACACAGTGTTATATGAAATGACATGCATGTGAAAGAAGGACTTTAGTTTTTGAGGAACTAAAGTCATCTGACCTCCCTTTTTTTAAAGCCATCTGACCTCAAGAGGGTTGAATCGAATGTCTAAAGCTGCGTTCACACTGGAGGCGGAGCAAAATGTTTGCGCTGCCAGATTACATACAAATTCTTCTCCGGTCGGCGCGGTTTGATTTGCGAGGCAAGAGCATTGGTCGCGGTATGAGCGCTCCCGTTTTTCCGTGACATTCGTCATTTGCTTGAGTTGAAAATATTGAACTCCAGCGAATGTTTTGCATAACGCGCAAATGCGAAAGCCAATCAGAGTTCTTGTTGTCAATGACGTCAGGCTGTCAACGAGAAAACCGGTCTTTTCACCCATTTTAGCATGGAGGAGAAAATAATCGTGGTGGTGTGCGACCACCCGGAGCTCTAGACGGCCAGTTTTTTGTTACTGGTACTGGATTTGGCACAGCTCCTGAATAAAACAGTGAAACTCACCAAGTTGTATGCATTGTTGGTTAATCTGGTGAATCCAGGAGCGCCGGCATCGTGCATTTTGAAGGCTCTTCAGCTTACACAGAAGGAAGTTGATGGTGAAAAGAAGTGAGCCTTTTTTATATTCGCTTCAGACGCGCATATGAAGCGAATATGGGGAAAGAGTTTTTTGATCCTGCAGAAGCATTCGCGCGGTGCCCACGTCACGAAAATTTGCTCCGCATCCAGTGTGAACGCAGCATAAGAGCAAAGCCACAGATTTGTGTTTGACAAAAGCTATATGAAATGTCAGTAAGCTTTGCTCCAAATAAAGACTACACTGTGGCTGGAACTATAACTTCTTTTTAAGCTGTGTAAATAGTGTCTTACCTGTTATATTTACTCTTAGAGTAATTGGGCCAGCAATGTCAGATGCCTTTTGCTTCCAGTGCCCCTGAGGATCAAGCTGATATTGCTCTACTTGGCACCAGTAAGCTCCACTGTCCTCCTCACGGACCATTTGAATGGTAAGAACGAAATTGGTTTGAGAGGGTCTTGACAGCTGGAGACGGTCCTTTAGGTTTCGGATGCTCTCATCTTCTGGGTAACTCAGTAGGCCAGTGTAATCAAGCTTCACCAGGGAGACATTCCTGGTAGAAGAATGTTGTCCAGAGTAGAACCAGGTGACTTTGTATAAGTAAGAAGGACCAGTTACACCAGAGATGATATCACACTTCATCTCCACACCCTCTGCTTCCTTGGAGACCAGCAGCTGATTCATCTTGTCCAATCGGAGGTCATTGTCTAGATCACAGCCAGAGGGTTAATGAAATCATATTTTTATTTATTCTGAACTTTATAATCTTTAATAGATAATATTACATACCAGGCTCCGTAATTGTAAGTTTTGTGGTCTTAGACACCACGGAGAGCTGATACCAATCGCCGTGAGGATTTTGTAGCCATTCCTCGACTCTGCAAATGTACGATCCTCTATCAGAGATTTCAGCTTGGCGAATAGTCAAGACAAAACTAGGTCCACTGATACGCCTCATGCTGATTCGCTGCCTGCTTCTTGGCTCCATCTGAGCCCCAAACTTTACAAAGGCATTTCGATCTGAGCGTACAATGGTTTTGTTTTCAGCTTCTTGAAACAGCCAGGTGACATCATAAAGGGCAACTGCAGAGAATTGTGACGTAACCGAGCACTTTAATTCTATATCTGTGTTGATGTTTTCTTTTCTTTTAGAACTGGTGGATAGGACAAGGTTACTCTCTAGAAGAAAAGGAGAACAGTGATGAGGGCAATATAAGAATTACTCTTATTTCAATGAATTGATTCACATTCTGAAAGGTGTTAACTACCTTGATTGTGCACCACGACAGCTACAGGATTGGACAAAATCCGGTTCCTGCTTCCATTCTCAATACGGACATCCAAACCACAGCAATAGCTTCCAGCTTCTCTGTCGCTGGCACCAATAATTTGAAGGTAGTAAATAACTTCCTCATTATTCCTGGTTTCTACCTTCACCTGGTACCGGTGCTGCTTCACAAACCAGCTGATGGCACCATCTGAAGACACTGTCAGTATATCACCCGGAGTAGGGGTGTCACAATGCAAGCTCCAGGTCACAGCTATCAGAGCACGACGTGGCCCTTTGATCCGACACATCAAGTCCACATTGTCTCCAATGGCCACTGCACTGTTGCGATTTATCAAAGACACTTTCATCACTTCCTCCCACGTCCAATGCAGCCCAGAGCAGAAGATAAAAGCAGAAAAGATGATTTAGTACTCTTAGTATTTGCGTTTTAACTCAGAAAAACATTGGCAAACCAATGTTTGCTTATAAATGAATGCTGGCATTTGTTTCTTATGTGTAATTTTTATTTTAGATAAAGATAGAATGACATGACTGCAGAGGTGAAAGTAATGGATTACAAGTACTCATGTTACTGTAATTGAGTTGCTTTTATGGGTACTTGTACTTTTTTAAGTACATTTCTAAATCAGCAATTTTACTTGAAAATTAAGTGTGTTTTAAATGAAGTTAAGTAATTTGTTACATTTCTACACTCAACCCTTACTTCGTAAATTATATATTTATTGTTTTTAAATGATCAACGGACATTGTGAAACTACAAAAAAGAAACAATGAAATGCATTACATCATACCCGACCAACCAGATTAATTGTATAATGCACAGCGCCAAAACAGCATTGAATGCTGATTATTTTCCTCAGTTTTAGAGTTCATAAATTTAGAGCCTGAGAATTTATTTTGAATTGAATTTATTGATGTTATTTTAGTTTTTAAAAGGATTGTACATTTTGACAAACCTTTTATTTTATACAGATGCCTTTGCGGAAAATAAATTAGGTTCTAATTGTGCAAGATGTGGTCTCTTGTTAAGTTTATATACGAGATATTTACTCAATGCAAGGGAACCGTGGCAAGACTTATCACCAAAAATAAATGTGGAGGTGAAAGTAACCAGTAATTTTTACTTTGAGTACTATTTAATTCAGCTACTTTTTACTTGTACTTGAGTACTTTATGTATGACTTACTTGTACTTGTACTTGAGTACAATGTTACACCAGTGATGACAAGTGATGAAGCTTCATTAAAAATTAACTTTCATTATTTATGTGTCAAATATTTGTCTGTTGTGGCGTAACGTTGACAAAAATGTACTTCTGGAGGACTTAGTATTTTCAAAAGACATCATTTTCTTCTGATTATAATAAGTTATGCACCCTAAAGCTTGTAGCTTTTTAGTCAAATAATGTTATGTGAGATGTGTAAAAATCCACTGATAATAAAATAAAATAAAAAATAAAAAATTAACATTTCAAACATTGCTATCTGCCTTTGCTGTTTGTTTATTTATTTTATTTATTCATACACAGAGAACACAAAATATTGATAAAACTGAACTCAGCATACAAAATCCAAAATGGGTTTCTTTGGGTGTCTAAGAATTTGCTCAAAATTGCATTATGTAAATGTAAAAAATATATAAAACAACTACTTTAGGCATTTGATAACTGCAGTACAATTTAGACCTTAAAGGTGCAGTTTGCAACTCTTATATAAGTGACTTTTCGTCATATTTGCTAAAGCTGTCACTATGTAAGGACAGCTTTACATGAAACTTGTAATTTGTGTGAAAAAAAAAAAAACAGGCTCTTTGAGTCCCCCCTGCATCCTTTGGCAGAATGCCAGAATGTACCACGACCAAGCAAAAAGAACCAATCAGAACCAGGATTGTGTTTGATGGACTGTCTGACAGCTGTTGCTCACAGGCCCCGCCCTTTTCCCGGGCTGGGGCACCGTCTTTTTTAGTGTATGGTCTGGAGGATTAGACGACGGAATTGGTGACTTTTCTACTTGAAAGGTAATTACTGCTGCTTGATTTACATTATGTTTGATTTGTAATTGTTACACTGGAACTCTGTGGTGCATGTGTTGTTTGTGTGTGCGCAGGAGCCTCCGTGTGGGCTGCTGTGAGTGACACTGTGTTGTTGCTGCTGCTGAGGTGTGTGCACATTGAGAGAGAGAAGCGCTGCAGTAATATGCTTTTAACAGAGCATGTTGTATTACTGTAATGTTGCTGTTGAGCTAATGTTAGCTTGTTTACTCCTCTGAGTGAGGGACTTTGGAAAGTTTGGAGGCAGGGCAGGAGAGCAGCGGGGAGGGAGGGGAGGGGGATCTGAGAGTTGCGGACTGCACCTTTAATAGCAACTGCAGCCGTTAAAAAGCTCTTTAAATGAATCTGATTCTGTACACAGTGATAAAGACATGTCTTACCTATAGGGGAGACTGTCACAGTGGTGGTTTGTGACTGGCTGTGAGTCTGGTGGTTGGTCTTCCATTGGATCACAACACACTGGTACAGACCTGAATCAGTAGTTCTGACCTCATCCAGCTCCAGGGTGAAACTATCGACTGCTGGGCGCATTGCTCTCACTTTGCGACCGGTGAACGCTTCCGATATCTGGATAACCCCGTCCTGACTTAGACTGGTGATATTGGTAAACTGGGCTGCGGATGTGGACTTGTGTTGCCAAATAACAGAGAGTTGACCTTTGATCTTTTCCACTTTACAGTCAAGCCTCAGCCTCTCTCCTTCTGTGATATTTGTGAAGTCGTGCATTTTGAGTGAGAGTTCACTTTCTGTGAAGGTAAATAAATCACAAGTTGTAAGAAAACCATTGCATCTAAAACAAACAACTAAAATACACAATGAAGCTCTGAATATTAGCATGTGCAATGATCTCAGTAAGAATGCCTTTGATTTATCAGACCTGTGGCAGAGATGCTGACCAGCTGAGAGTCAGAGTCCACAGAAGCTTCCTTTGTGAAGGATCCATCCGAGCCTCTGACTTCAAGCCAGGCTCTACATTTATACTCTCCCTGGTCCTCCGTTCTGACACTCTGTAAAATGAGATTGTAATCTGTGCTTCCAGTCCGTTTTACTCTGAGCTCTCTTTTCATTTCCCGTCCACCGTATTCAGAGCCCACAGACAAAATGCCCGTGGGGCCGATGCGAGCGAGCTCGACGCCTCCTCGAAGCCATGCCACAGAAAAGAACCTTCCCTCTGGTTTCAGTGTGTCTATTTTGCAGGACAACAGCAGCTCCTGGTCCTCCTGCAGAGTTGTCTGCTGAGTAAAGATCTGCACCTTCATAGACGATGCATCTGGCATCACGTCTACTCAAAAAAAAACATATAAGAAACCAAGATTGACACATCCTGTTATAACTTCAGCAAAGCGTTCAATGGAACTGCTAAGATAAATGAGTCGACTCGTATCTGGTTCAGCTTTTATTTGAATAGAGCAGTGTTTCTTAAATGGGGGTACGTGTACCGCTCGGGGTACGTGATGGGACTACAGGGGGGCACTTGAGAGAGAGACAGTGGAAAATGAACAAATAAAGTGTTAGTGTTGGTCCCACCCCAGGCATGAGATGACCGGAAATGATAAAAGCTATAAAAATAAATCTATTCAGGAGCCACTAAGTCAGTGTTTTTCAATCTTGGGGACGGGAGCCCATGTTGGGTCGTCTAAAATTTCTGAATAGATTTTTTAAATGTTTTATTTTGATTCTTTTTTTTAACACACAGTCTTAAACAACTGCATTCTATACTTTCACTTTTTTGAAATGTAAATCTAGTTCAACTAAAATCAAGGAATAAACAAAAAAAATAAAAAAATAAATATGAGCTCAAAAATGATCAAAAAACGAATTATGTCTTTGGGGGCTCGCCAAAAATTCTTTATATATAAATGGGGTCACAATCCAAAAAAAAGATGGGAACCACTGCTCTAAATACTGTTTCTTTCCACTTATTTACAAAATGAGATTTTTTAAAATGTGTGTTATCACTTGTTTATTCCATCATTATGCTCTATAGTTGTTTTTAATTTGTTTTCTAAGCAAAATGTTATAGTCGGGCGAAAGGGGGTACATGGATTCAGAAATAAGAGAATAGAGCGTGACTGGAAACAAATAAATGTAATGAATGCTGCTTTTTACCTGAGGCTTTAACTTTAACTGTGATTTCTGTGCCTTTCATCTGTGCAATGGGGTACCAAGAGTCATCAGGATCTTGGACCCACTCTTGAGCCTGGCAGTAGATGTTGCCTTGGTCTGACACCTCGAGGTCTGCAATTTTCAGCTTATAGGTGGCTTCCTTCAGTTTATCTAAGCTGATGATTCCTGCTTGGTATCGCTCTTCAAAGCCGTGACCTGGTTTCAGGGTGAAATCTCTGTCCAGAGATATAATAGGTTGTATATTATCCTCTCCATCCCTATGTAGATACCATGTGAATGAAAGGTGGGTGTGCTGGGTGGTTTTGCTGAAGGCCTGGCAAGTCAAAGTTAAAGTATCGCCTTGGTCAAAGCTCATTGAGGTGGGGCCAGGTGAGGAAACACTCAGGGAGTTGTCGATTACTGTAACATCAGCGAGAAAACAAGGAAGAATTTAGACATTGCTTTTACAGTACATACACACAGATACACAGAGAGCAGGAAGTGATCTGTTACCTTTGACAGTTGTTGCAGCACTGTATTTTCCATTATATCTATATTCAGAGTTCACTACATTGCAGTGATACTCTCCTTCATCTCCTTTCTGAAGGCTTTGTATCTCAAACAAAACTGAGTTTGGAGATACACGCGTCACACCGATGTCTTTCTTCAACATGCGTGTTTGATAAACAGCGTAGCCAAAACTATCATCTTCTGTGCTGATGATGTTGATCTCATTTCCTGAAGCTGTCTTAAAGATAAATTGAAATTGTTTTTCGGAACTCTCAATTTGGAAACCACTCACATTGCAGGAGATGGAGAGCGGAGATCCGACCACACGATACAGTGGTCCAGCCTGCACTTCGGTGTGGACTTGGGCCTCTCCTGAATGAGGCATGAACCACAAATATATACATCAAAATCTGGATAAAGCAAGCCGTGTCATATATCTTCAATATATACATATTCAAACTAACTAGAAATGCTTTAACAAAGGACTCAAACAATGGCAAACATCTAAACAATAGTGCTCACATGAACATTCTTAATTGACTGCTTGCTTAACCTTCTCACCTTATCTTTGTAGCTAATTTATGTGTTTAATTTGAAAACTGCTTCTCTTTCACTGTTGTTATTTTACTCTACACTGCATATTTACCCTTTATTTTCTTATTACTTCTATTGTTTATTTATTTTTTTATCATTATTATTCAAAGCCTCTCGTGGACAAGTGTAGACATCTGGTTTTTGATCAATGTAATTGTGATGTCAACATCAAATACACAATAACTAGGGCTGGGCGATTTTGCCTAAAAAAAAATCTACAATTTTTTAAAGAAAATTTTGATTTTTGATTAGATTTTTGATTTTTTTTAATGCACTTAAAAATGACTGCAGACATCAGATATATTGTCAAAAGTGCAACTTTATTGCTGTGATTGTCCTCAAGAGTTAAAATGCTTAGAACAAACCCAAAATAAAAAGTAAATGAGGCTCTGTCGTTCATCAATTTCAAGCTTTAACCCAGGTTTAAGCAAATGTGCAACAGCGCCTTCACAGTAGCTTCAGTTTTATAATTAAGAAATCAGATAACTACATATTTTATAATATATAACATTACAATTTAAAAAATAATAAACTTTTCCCTTAGCATCTCAGCATAGTGCAAATAAAAAATGAAACATACCTGTGGCGCACATATAGCCTACTCAAAGGGTAAACAAATATAAATATTTTTAACTCAAACAAACAAAGCTAATTATTACAAATTTTTTTTCTTTTCTTTTTTTTATGTTTTAAAAGTTTTTCTTAAAAATAATTGCCTGCGTACTTTAATTGGACCATTCATCTGAAAAATGAAGTGTAAAGCGTGCCAAAAGGAAATGATTATTCATAAATGATCTTTGGTCTTTGTTAAATGAACTTATATACTGAATTATCATGTAGGCCCACATTGTATTATGGCTTACATTTGCCACAAGTACAAGCAATGTTTAATATTAAGACACATTACATATTTAGTCCTTTTTTTAGGGCCTTTTACTTTTTCTAATCATACACAACCTATAAGATAATCTCACAATTTACACAAAAACAATAGAGTTTCACATCTTATTTATAGAACTTACTGTTTGCAAGCTTTGTGTTTAATAATTAATGTTCTTCTAATACTCTATAATTGCCCATAAGACCTCAATAAAACTGAAGGGTTTATTGTAATTGCTTACCACTCTGCAGGAGCAGACTCAGCCACAGGACCGCTCTGGCTCCCCAAAGGGAGAACAGGGACCCACTCATCCTGATCTTGTTTCAATAGTTAACTCACCGCCCTGAGCATACTAACTGTCAACCAAGCAGAATAAAACACTGTGAGATTATCTGCCTGAGCTTTTACGGACCTATTCAGGAGCCTTCTGCCGGAAGGAAGGCTGTGGTGTTCCCTGCAGCATCTGCAATGTTTCTGCAAAAGGAAGCTGTGGTTTGTGGTAAGATCACGGGCAGAAAAACATGACGCTTGGTTAAAACACAAGATCAAGTTTTATAGTCTCATCTATCATCTTTTTTTTTTTAAACATAATTCTGAATATTGAGCTAATGCGTTTGTAAAAAAAAAGAAACACACGCATAATCAAATGCTTCGCTTCTATCTTCTGTATGTATTTCAAGGTTTTAAATTTGATCTGTGATTCGCAGCCTCTCCATCTTGTAATATCTGGACTAATGTCATTTCTCCACCAGCCCTCCACCCTGCTTCATGAATATAATGTCCCAAACCCATCGAGGCTGAAAGCTGCTGAGTCTGGTTCTGCTGAATTTGTTCAAAAGCAGTCCTCCCTCTTCGTTTTCTGCTTTCTCATGCGTTCTTTTGTTAAAACTTTTTTTGTTTTTTTATTCCCCATGTTAAGCATCAGAAGATAACTGAGATGTAGTTGATACAAACTGAGGAGAATTGAAGGCACATATGATTTGCAGGCTGGTTAAACAATAGTGGATGTTGTAATTTATTCACTTTATTCTAAATTCTCCTATTTTGTTAAGTTACTTTAAGGGCATCCTACATTAGAGAGAATGTTGAATTATTAAGGCTGAAGTAGAGATTGGAAAGAGATATTTTTGTATTAATTTTCACCATAATGGGAAGAAAGAGTTTGAAACAGGAAATCAAGAGTTCCCCAATATGGCTGAACATTAACATAAAATGTAATGTTGTTAAATGTTTATATTTATCTAAGGAATTTTTTTAAATGTATTAACAATCGTCCAGCACTGAACCTTTAAACTGGCGAGCGTTTGAAAATTAATTCTTATTTCTAAAAACAGGGTAGTGCAAGAGGACAAAGAGATGGACTCTGAGAACCAAAAAAATATAAATGTACAATATTAAAAGAAGCATTATACTATCAGGGAAGTATTTTCAATATAGTAGCAGAGCTGAAGCAGTCAGTGGGGACCTGATTGACCTTGTTCTGTGACCTTGAATACTCTTCAAAGCATTAGAAATAGATGCATGGTAACAGGTCCAAGTCCTGCGGCCAACAGAATGTGTTGCTAACGCACCAACAACTGGTGCGTCATCATTCAGACGTGAACTTCCATCAGTATTATACAAACAGTGATAGACTCCAATCATATGCATGTGATACACACATAAATGCAGGTATTCAGGATATGATTCACAGAGTGTGGGCCCTGACGGCATCACTGGAGTCATGAGATATATTCAGCACATTACATAAAGAGATTTTTTTCATATTTAATTTACTATGGATTATCTAATCTACACAGGTTTCTTAGTCCTGTATTTTAAACATGTTGCTGATTTTAGTGACTTTCAGGTGTGCTGTGCCACTTCCTTAAAGGGAGCATGTTATGTTAAATCAACTTTTCTGTGTTTTAAACATGATTAAAGTGCTATTAGGGCTTCATACACATGCCCAAAGTGTTTTTTTCATTGATTCCCTCAATTGTTATTTAGAGGGTGATTTGCTCCTTTCTTACTGCAGGGTGAGCCCAAACACCTCGCTCCAATTTGATGACGCGTTCCCACTTTGATGACGAATTTGATGCAGCACTGAGCTGGAGAAGCCACGCCTCCAGGAAGCTCTCTGCCGTGATTGACATGTAAACAGACACGCCCACGAAGGTGAGCATTTCAGCATCCTTCGCACAGTGCTATGTATGTATTTTCTACAGTCTATGTATGCACCGGTGAACGCCCCGCCCCCACGCTCTGTCTCGTGTTTATAAAGCAGCATGAGCTCGGCTACGGAGTGGGTGGGAGGAGGGCGGGCCCTCCTTCCTCTGGCCCTACGTCACCGTACGGGGAGGAGGAAGTCAGTGTCCCGTCTATAGACACGCCCACTCACTCAAATCAGCCTGTTTGTGTAAAGTTGCTCAGACAGGTGAGTTTGGGAAAATATACCTCAAATACTACGTTTTTGTGGTTCTTAGAAGAAATGAAGATGGGTGAAAAATAGCATGACATGGGACCTTTAAAGAAAAAAACAAATATGTCACTCTAACAAACAAAAGAATATATAAGCATACATTTTACTGTTCATGATCCATAATTTTAGATAACTTGTTGGAAACAGCTGCTTTAAAGTATAAAGGGTTTTACTGCAGTGTGGCTGAGCATCGCAGGAAGAATAGAAGGCTGGTGCTGCATCTTTTAGAGCTCCCTCGTGCATGAAACAAACCAGGTGAGGAATAATCAGCACGCCTTCTGGTCACAATGCTTCTCACAATTTTATCCTTTTCTATCCTCGCGAGGAACCGGTGTGAAAAGAACATTATTGTGTAAGACATGTAACAAAGGAAGATGGTGTGTTTCTACTTTCTAATGAAGCGCTTTAGTTTAAGCAGGAGGAATCCTTTGTCCTATACCTTTGAGACTAGACTTAGAAAAGATGTTTTTAACACTGAAAGAAAGAGGAAGTGTGTTGAAACAAATGTTGTACAGAAGTTCCCTGTAGCTCGGAAACCTGAAGTGTGCAAAGACAAGAAAAGAAAAAATGCATCAACAACTCTGGTTGATATTACTATTTGTAATACACAAAGGTATACTGTATACTTTGTGTTTCCTTTGTCAGATGCTTTAATGTGGCTGTTGTGAACAACTGCAGATCTGAAGTAACAGAAGAAGAAGTGTGATTCTTTGGTCTAGTCCGCTATGTTTTTTTTCTCTAATGAGTTAGTAGAGGCAAACATGGTAACAGGTGGCCAAAAATGGTCCAAAAGTGGCAAAAATGTGGCAAGAAAAGAGTGTAAAGTGACTAATATGGACCAAAAGCAGTCAAGAGTGCCGGAAAAAATAGAAAATAAAGAGAAACCAGGTAGTACGTAATGACTAAAGTTAGCTTAAATGGGCAAAATGTGGCAAACAAACAAAAATGTGAAAGAAAATAAAGGCAAAGTGTAGGGAAAAACGGAAACAAGCAGTATTTATTGGGAAAGTTAGCTTATTTGGATGAAAAGTGGCCAAAAGAAAAAGAAAAGAAAAAAAACTGGATAAAAGTATCAAAAAGAACTTGCAAAAATGGACAAAAAGGAAAAAGATTTTGTCAATTGGCAAAAGGAGCTAAAATCTGAAAAAAGTGTCGGAACTTTTTTGAAAAGGGGCAAAAATGGGACAAATTAAGTTACTAAATAGCCAAAGGAAATAGGTTAAAAGGTTTGAAAAAAAATGTTTCCTCCTTTTAAGGTTTTCTGGGGTAATAATGATTAAAATTAACACATAAAGAGCCACATATTGACAATCACTGACTTAATAATGGCTATGTGGTGTCCCTGATAATGTAGTGGCTGGTCTGGACAGAAAATGTCAGGGCTTTATTTTTTGTCACAGTCCACCTCTGCTTCAAAGACGACACAGCAGGGATCAGTGACTTAAGGGAAGATGAAAGTTTTCTCCACTGACCAATGTGACATTGTCCATCCAAGGAAACCCTGTCACTGCTGTCAATTCTTCAGGTAAAATCATTTTTCTAAAGCTTTATACATTTACTGACGTTTTATCTAAACCTAGGTCCATGTTCTGTGATGGACTTAAGGAGAGTCATGAGGTGTGTATGGAAATAAAAAGAGTGGACAGCAGAACAATGTGCTCTCTTCTAGAATACACCTACGCCAGTCAAGTCCACATCGCTAAAGCAAATGTACAGAAAACGCCGTAGGCTGCTACTCAGATTCAAGGAAACTGTTGGACACCACACTTTGTAAACATCAGTGTCTTGTTTTTATTATTCCTTTAAAGAAAAAATTATCATGTGACTTGATGGTAAACTTATGACCTTTTGGGAGAAAAGAAACTCAAGTTTGACCTTCTTTTCTCTTGGTTAAAGTGAATATCTGTCAATATGGAAGCAAAAGACAAATCGGCAACAAACCAAACCAAACAATTACATTTGTTTACTTTGGTTGTTTTGCATTTTATATATAGTAATTAACTGGTAATAAAGTTGCAATAATTGAATTAATTTCTCATTCTCACTACACTTTCATAGCTACATCCATACACACTTGCCTCCAGCTTAGACAAGGCATAGCAAGTATGCATGAGAGACTTGATCTGTTTTTCTATGTAAAACTATGTAATTTTGAATGAAGTTAAAGGTTAGCGCAAACATCATTAATGTGTAACTTATGGTATAAAAGTAAAGTATTCAAAATTAATTTTGGAAGACACACATTTCCACATAAATGCCAAGTTGGAATGTATAACTTCTGCCAAGGAGGTCATATTTTCACAAGTTATTATTATAATATGTTCACAAAATTTTAACCAAATGTAGTATTTAGGCCATGGAAGGTTCCATTATATTTTGGAGGATGCAGGTCAATTTAGGGATTCTGGATCAGTTTAAAGTCAATAAAATTGTGTATCTTGGTTGAATCTTTATGAAATTTGACTCAGTTATGTCACATTGGTTTTTTTAATTATCCCACTGATCATCTGGATCAGATTAGCTTTGCGCTTTAGTCTATTGGGATTTTTCAAAAATATGGGGGTGCCCATACATTTGGACCAACTGTATTGTTTTAAATTGATATAGAAATGTCTTACAAGTCTTTAAGGTGTGAATGATCATGGTACCATGATCAGGATCACTGATCCAGATAACTGTCAATATCTGGTGAATATGGAGTACATCTTTCTCTCTGAGTGCTCTTCTTGTTATTTATTTTTGGCATAGTAAGCAGATTTCTTCCGTTGTTCTTTTTTGCTGCAAGGGTTTGGCGACAGGTATTATACTTTCACACATTTCAAGCATTTTTTTTTTTTTTCCAAAATGTTCCATCAACCAGTAATTTTAGTTGGTGCGAGATGTGCTGGATGCATGTGCCAGCTTTCTGAGCAAGTCTTTGCATCTGGAGAGCTCCCAGCCCTGAGGAGCAGGGCTCAGGACTTTATCACTGCACACACTTCTCTCAGATAGTCCATCAGAAATACTTTCTGAAGCTTCCTGGACATTGTTTGGAAAACATTATGCAGAGGATGATGCAAAGAGTAAAGAGTGTGTTATACTTGGGTGGCCATACCAGTCATTGGCCGATCTTGTTAGATCTTGGAAGCTAAGCAGGTCTGGGCCTGGTTAGTAGTTGGATAGGAGACCACTGAGAATTCCAGGTGTCACAGCGGGAGACAGTCGCTCCAGTGGTATCTGTCATTGTGTCCCAGGGCAAGGCACTTCACCCACATTGCCTAGTATGATGTAGTGTGTGGGAGGTGGTCGGAGGGGCCGATGGCGCACTATTGCAGCCTTGCTTCCGTCAGTCTGCCCCAGGGCAGCAGTGGTTTCAATTGTAGCTCACCACCACTAAGTGTGGAGCGAAAGAATAATGCCTTAATTCTGTAAAGTGCTTTGAGTGTCTATGATAAAGCGCTATATAAAATCCAATGCATTATTATTACTATAGAACACTTGATTGAACATGGTCAATCGCTGGCTACATATACTGGAACCCGTGTAATATGTGAAAAGGTGGAATCAAATAAGCTGACACGACACTACAGTAAAGCCAGTTCTATTCTTTTTTCTATAGTTTTTCAAATTTTGTATTATGTTATGTCTATCTACAGAATAAACGTGTTTGTGTTTGGTCTCTGCACGAACCAAGCCACGTAAGCAGCACTTTCTATCAGAGATGTTCCTGATCATTGGAAGTAGCACTTAAAATGAACTCTTCATTCTCACTGTTTCAAGAAATGGGTGGAGTTTGCCTGTATCACCTTCCTATCACAATGAAAGTCTATACATATCTGGTAAACAAACATTTAGTTTCTCATTTAAATCTTGTCTACTGTGTTTGTTATTGTGATACCATCATTCTGTCTATGAATGCTAAAGGCACTCAGAGCCATTCATCGCAAAGTGACCGAAATTGGATGATTTTAGTCAGCACACCCTGTGGAGCTCTCACACGGCGATGGAATATCACTGCTCTAACGTATTACTTAAAAAGGTTCCTGTGGTTATTTCATATCTTCAAAAATAACACTTTTATCAGAAAAGTTCAGAAAATACCTTTAAGCAAAAATAATGTGAAGATAAACCTCATCAGAACCAACATCAGCAGTAGATTTGCTGTTTACACCTGGAAACACACTCACCAAAATGTAACAGTAGGTGGTAAGTTTGAATGGGCTTTCTCAGTCCTAGTTTGGACACGACAGATAAACAACTAGATGAAATCAATAGACGCATTCCTTTATTGTCTTTTGTTGTGCATCAAAATAGCCCACCAACACGATTTTTTTGGCTTAGGAGCTGCTGTGACAGATTTCTCTCTTCCCTGTAGGAGGTAAAGAGGCGCAGCGTGATGTTTGGATATATAATGGAGCTCAGGATAAGTGGATCTTAATCGAGCCTCTGTTAAACAGGCGCTGGAGACACAAGATGGCAGTCCATGCTGGGAAAATGTATGCACTTGGTGGATTTGGTGGAGCCAAGAGACTGTGGTATACTGTGGAGGTCTCCAATGCTTTTCATAACCGCTGGTCGCAGGTGAAAACTCCACTTGTTGTAATGCAACGTGTTTTCCTCAATGTGACAATGGAGCTTTGGATCATAATATTCCATAAACAAGAGTAATAATTATAATAATATTAAT
Organism: Gouania willdenowi; assembly: GCF_900634775.1. Classification (NCBI taxonomy): domain Eukaryota; kingdom Metazoa; phylum Chordata; class Actinopteri; order Blenniiformes; family Gobiesocidae; genus Gouania; species Gouania willdenowi. The sequence continues at coordinate 15,609,330 of NC_041064.1, read as the reverse complement.
ACATTTTATTTGAAAAGTAGCACCTTTCAGGTCATCCAAGGTCACTTTACAGTGCATAAAAAAACCACAACAGTGCATAGTATCAAACCACAATAAAAAATTAAGCTAAAACAGTGAAAAAACAACAGTAAAAAGTTAAGCTAAAACACAGAGACAGATATTGTCAGTTAGTCAGTTTTTTTGTTTTTTGTTTTTTTTTTGTTGCAAATTGCAATAAAGTCCACAATGGATCCAATCTGGATGAAACTCAGTGTGGTAGTTGAGGAACCAACCTGAAAATACCATCAAATTTCATAAAAATCAGTCAATTACAAACTGATATACATTTTTGAAATTTCATCAATGATGAGAGAAAGGGATGTTTTGATTTTTCCAATATGGCCCAGAATCAATATATTGATCCAGATCCACTCCAAAATATAATGGAATTTTCCATGATGTAATGTCTATCTTTGGTTAAAATCTGTTTAGTACTTTTGGTGTAAACCTGCTAAGAGACAAACAAACAAATGGATAAACTCCAGTGAAAATATTACCTTGGCAGAGATTACAAGAATGTTGACAGGATATTTATTATTGTAACTCACATTAGCACAATAAATACTACAATTTTCATTGAAGGCCAAAATCAGTACTTGTACATTGATTTTCAAATGAATCATGGCGATGTTTCCTTTTAGCTTTCAAAAAAATATATTTTAGTCATTCATTTCATTTCTCTTTTCTCTTCACAAATAGAAATGTATTCTCATGAACTCCTGAAACCCATATTGTCACTTTCTTAAAAATTATTCATCCCAGCAAAGCTGTTTCATCCCTTCATCCACTACTACACAGTATATTGTAATTTCATTATTTCTTTGTCGTTTTCTATTTTCATTCATTCCATCTGGCTGATCTTGCTGTAGGTCACACCTCTTGCGAGGGCGTGAGCTCCTTTACTGCTGCAAGCTTTGATGGATGGGTCTTTGTTATTGGTTGCAGGACAAATGGAAAACTGGCCTTTGACAAGATGTATTTATTTATTTCAATTTCCATTGAAACTAAATGCACAAATGCGCTCACATTCAAGAACTGCGTCTATGTTGTTGGTATGTTGGCACTACCAGTCAAGTCTCACTCTATAAATGTACTCAAGTGCTTATTATGAGTCTTGATTTTGGTGAAATCTACTTAATTACATGAAATTTCAATGTATTTCCTCTTATTACTTTATAGGTGGAGCCATGCACCCTCAACTGCTACTCTTCTCCTGGTCCCTTAAGACCAGTCTAAGGGGAAACAGTGAGTTAAGGCATCGCTGCCTACAACAACAAGGTTTTCATCACTGGGGGAAGAGACAAGAAGAACCAATTCCTCTCCTCTGTCAGTGATGCGCTGGGATTTCACCCAAGAGGTGTTGACAGAAGAGAGTTTTTTACCCATGGGAGTGTCACACCATAGCAGCGTCACGCTCACACCTGCCTTGTAATGCATGCTGGCAAACAGGACTCTAGTGTTAATGAGAACGAATGTGGAGAGCAGCTGCATTTGTATACATTACAATGTTTATTTCATTATTTCATGTTAGAGTTATTATAAAATCAGAGTGATTTAGTCATGGCCTCCCTCGTTGTTTTACCGAGAATTAAAAACACCACAGCTGTGGATGAACTTCACAATAAACAATGAACTTGAACATGTTATTTTGACTTTTCTCCAACTCTCAGTTAAAGACTTCTTAAAAGTTAAAGTTGATGTGATCAGAGTAATTTAGAGAGAGAGTTGCGATAACGGAAGTTCGAAATGCTTGACCGTTACGTGATTCATGTAAACTCAAATAGTTAATCGGAAGATTTGAATCCAGTGATTCCGAGAGACATAACTGGGATTTTTGGTTATTTGTCGTCAATAACTGCATTGATATACAATTAATATACAGTACACCATCATATGTATGTGTATATGTTGATAATATATCTAATATAATAATCCACTAACGTGCTTTAATGCACACATTAATGGGTTTAGATACACTGATAAGAAGAAGAAGAAGAAGAAGAAGAAGAAGAAGAAGAAGAAGAAGAAGAAGAAGAAGAAAACAGCCTCTAATGAAGTGATGTTTATTTATTTTTTTGGTTGAGAATTTAGATGCCGTAACACAGGTGTGTCAATCTATTTTTAGTTCAGAGACCAAATATGAACCAGGTTGATCTCTGGACCACAGATTATAGGCGGAAAAATTAAAACGAGTAATTTGAATATTATTGTGCCATAGTTTGTCATTATCTGATATTAAAAAAAAGAAAAACTGAGCAAATATTGCAAATATTGTGGAGTTTTGTTGAATGTATTTATTTTAAGGGGCTAAGATATCTACAACTGAATTAGTTGGTAATTTACACAAAGATTAAGTTTTCTTCAGTCATTTCACTTTCTCCTGAGGGGCAAATTGGATGCTCTTAAGGGCCTGATTTGGCCCCCCTAGCCTTGAGTTTGACACGTTGACCTAAAACTGCCAGGCCATGGGTCTAATTGTGTAATGATTGGGATAATGTCAGTATATTTGTCATGAACAGAGCTTAATATGGGGAAATCTTATGCAATTTAAATACAATCAGTTTTAGTCATATCTGATGCAAAACTGCTCATAATTCAGTATGCACCATCAAAATCCATTAAAGCACCTGAGGAAATCACACTTTACTCCAACCCACTTTTAAAAAATGGATTTATTACAAATGAGTAACGCTTGCACAGGGCTTTACAGTAGTGAACACTGCCATCAAGCGGCTAAAGCAGCAAAATATCACTTTTTTTTTTTTTTTTTTACAAATCTGTTGAAAGGTTAAGGTTTAGTGTGTTTAAAAAAAAAAACAGTGTTTAAAGGATTGTGTTTTTTTTTTACAATCAGCTACTGCTTTTCACCTTTCTTTGATAAATACCAAACGAGAATAATATTGGCAATCATTCATGTACAATTTCAAAATAAAACTACTTGGAACTTGAACTAAGCCAATATGGTAAAACAAAAATTATATTGACATGTAATACATTTTAATACTCAAAATTTCAAATGTAGCTGTGTTTATTTATTTCAAATCATTTTGTATTCGGTGACTCTGCCGTTTCAAATAGGCATTTATACTATTTTGAAAGTCCCAAGACCGGGAACTCAGGTGTTTCACACCTGCGTATCTCTAATCTTCACACTTCCGGATTTATTTAAAAACAGTTTCTTACTATTGTGTAACATCGAGTCTCGACTTGTTTTAATTCTAATAATCATCGGACCTGGAATGACAAGACCGACGTGTTTATTCATGTTTGAGCTGAGTCAATAATAGAGTTACTGAAGTAATAATAACACAGGCCGTAACGCTGCAGCTGTCCAGGTTTGCAGAGATGAACTTTGGACACGTCCTGAGTTTCATCGTTACTTTCACTTATGGTGAGTTTGCAGAATTTTACTCATTTGTGTTTGAAAACTTAATACATAGCAGCTTTCAGACGTTACCACTGAGGTGGAATTACTCGACTTAAGTGAAAGCAAAACTGTTTGTTTGTTTTTCTATACAGGCCTATATATCTTAATAAATCGTTCATTTAATTTACAAAAGCATTTACACTGAGGTTAAAAAAAATCTTTAGATTACTGCTATTTTTCTCCAATAATTCATATTCTTTTCAAATAACTTTTCCTTCTTATTTTTAATACACAATAATAACAATTACTATTGCTAATGATAATTATCCTTAATTCACGTTGTGACATTGGCAATAATACATTTTATATATGATTAACAAGTTGCAAATTTTACATATGCATTGAACTTTTTTACATTTGCATGACATTAAATCCTTTTTTATCAGGTTTTTTAAAAAATATATCATAATGACATTTACTTTGTAACATTAGTTGGAATAAATTGTGCTGGACCTTCAAAATAAAGGCACTCTTTTTTTTGTTGCTAATGTTTTTAAATTTATTTTTACAGTTTTTGTATATATGTAATGGCAGTGTCTATCCGTACCGGTGCCGTATCAATAAACCAACATTCTATCTTATCTATTTGGCCAGTTTAGATCACGTTATAGGTCAGTCATTGGCTAGTTTAGGTCACCTGACTAAGACTAATCCTAACCCTAAACCTAACCTTAACCCTAACCCTAAAAATTGTTGCGATATTGGGTTATAACCTATCCCTAACCCTAAGACGCTACGTACTTGTACTTCGGTAACTGTACCAATAGCACCAGGGGTTTAAAAAAAAACAACAAAATGTTAAAGAGGCCATTTCACTCCATTAATTTATTTAATTATCAGTAGCAGTAAGTCATCACCTCACATACTTATCCATCCATTCATTCATTTTCAGACCCACTTTGCTCTATTTCAGGGTCATCATAATATTTGTTTTATCCAGTCAAAATAACTAAAGTGGAGTTCATTTTAATTCCTTATTTATTTTTAATTCTTTTCTATTGTATCTTAAGCAGTCTTTAGAAGTACATTGATAGTTTTGTCATTGTTTTAAGTCTTAAAGTTTTACTTCCCTTTACTATGATTTTAGGCTTTCTTTTCAATAGTAGTAGTACTTAACAGTAGGGCCATGTGTATTCATTCATCTAATTTTTTGTTTTAGTTGCCGGACAGTCTCCAAAATATGCACTCCTGGGGGACAAAGTCAGCTTAAACCCCAAAATCGATGTTTCACCGGAAGGAATACACGTTCTGTGGAAACATAATGGGGACAAAGTGGTGGAGTTCAATGGGCACGAGGAGCGGGTGTACGGCTCGTATGAAAACAGGGTCACTCTCGATTGGCATTCAGCTGACCTGGGCATCGGCGACCTGAGATATGAAGACACTGGAGAATACGAACTGGAGATACACCGCAGCAAAATCCTCCATCGCTCAAAACACAAGTTAGAAGTTATAGGTAGGTTTAAAAGTGCACAAAAAAAGAAGAAAGAATCAGTACCATGACAGAAATGATGAAGAAATAAAGTTAGGGGCTACAATAAAATGAAGAGAAAACTATATTTCGATCATTTTGAATTCTACTTAATTCTACTAGATATTTGTATGGTTTATTACTTTACAGCTGTGACTCACAGTATGTGTTCATTGTTGGACATTGATCCATAGAGTCAAGAGGCCACTGCTCTTCTCGATAAAAGCCATGAGAGAATTTCCAGATAAAAACATTGTGCTAATGTTTAGGTTATTATCATACAACACTGAAGATGTTCTTTTTCTTAAAATATGATATTGCCTTGCAACAATCTAATAATATCAAAAAACTAAATAAATAGTAAAAAAAAAGAGCCTTTTGAAAGCAAAAAATACAAAAACACAGTCTAAGGTCAAAGTTTTTGTTTATTCTCAGCTCACAGGTTAGCAGCTGTGTGTGCACACTAGAGCTGGGCAATTTATCCAGATTGAAGATATATCAAGTTTTCTATTTTGATGATATAGAAAATTACAATATCGCATATATATATATATATATATATATATATATATATATATTATTTTTATTTTTAAGTTTATTTTGTTTAAAATATCAAGGGAGCTTTGTTTTCAATGTCCATCAATGATCATGAATTGGTCTCAGTGTAAAAGAAAGGTGTAAATAAAATGAAAGGTAAAGCTATTTATAAGGTGAGGAAACTTCCCAGTTGGTGCCTATCGCTGGGAACAGGTGACGTTTTTCCCATTACAAAACACCTCATCTTGTCCGTTCATGAAATCCCAGATGGGTCTGATTAAATCTGCAGTACAACCTGTAATACACCAAAAAAAAAAAAAAAAATCCACCTCTGATTAATTTATTATTTAAAAAAAAAAAAAAGAAAGAAATCCAGCCAAGATGCTAATGACACTAACTTCCTTGGGCGATGCAGGTCCTAACTAGCAGTGTAACGTAATAATTGCAACTAATGGTGGTTGTAACTGTTGACACGATCAGACGTTCAACTTCCAATTCACCCCCAGAATAGCTTGGTCACGTAAACATGGTAGCAATGGGTAAATAAAATGAGTTGTAACTTCAACTATAGCACAAACAGGATGAAATCATCCTCTGTACATGTCTTTTCATGAAGAAACACTGCTGTTGACTAGTTCAACTCATACCAGTGCCACTATTTATAGCATGTTTTTTTAAATATACTTGAATGCATCAGATTAAATGATATGTATTTGCTTGCTTTTCTTTATGTTTTATTAACAGAACAGGTGTCCATGCCCACTATATCCTGTGAGATAAATGACGACAGTCGCTCTGATACATCTGAACAGCAGGCCACACTCACATGTTCAGCAAAGACCACAAAGTCTCATCCTGTAACGCACGTGGAGTGGAACTCACACGGAATCCCAGAGCCTGGTCCCAACCTAACAATATCTCTAGGGCTTCAACACAATGAGGAAGTTTACAGTTGCACTGTGAAAAACCCTCTTACTAATCAAACAGCTACATTCACTGCAAAGGAATGCTACGACGGTGAGATTACATTGTGGTTTTGTTTGTTTGTTTTTTTTAGTTGTGTGCTAAATGTGTGAAACCTTATATTCATATCATCCAGGCAGGTACATTCCTTTAATGTTCTCCATTGTTATTTTATTAATTGATATTGTATGTTTGAGATGTGGTATAAGTCAGTGTTTCTCAAATGGGGGTACGTGTACCCCCCTACAGGGGGTACTTGATAGAGAGAAAGTGGAAAATTAACAAATAAAGAGTCAGTCTTGGTCCCACACCAGGTGTGAGACGACCGGAAATGATAAAAACTATATATATTCAGGAGCCACTAAATCAGTATTTTTCAACCGTGGGGTTGGGACCCCATCTGGGGTCGTTGGATTTTAAATGGGGTCGCCTGAAATTTCGGAAAGATGTAGATTTATTTCTTTATTTTTTATTTTTCCTAAATAATTTAAACAACACACAAACTTCAACAACTGTATATATATATATGTGTGTGTGTATATATGTATATACACACAAAATACTGTTTCTACTCACTCATTTACAAAATGATGTTATTTAAAATGTGTGTTATCACTTGTTCATTCCATCATTATTCTCTATAGTTGTTTTTAAATAGTTTTCTAAGCAAAAAAAAGAGAAAGGGGGTACTTGAGCCACAAAAAAGGTTTGAGAACCACTGGTATAAATATTACAAATTAGTTTCAACAAATGCTAATATTGAATTTGTGTGTTTTTTTGTGCAGATACAAGTCAAGTTGTGTGTACGATTGCTGTAATTTGTGCTGCTGTTATCGCAGCCATTGCTGCGGCGTTGGCCGTGGTGTTCTGCAAACTCAAACAGAAAGGTACGGATTATTATTTTTAGTCCAATGCATTCCAAAATAATTAATTTCCAAAGTGATATATTTATAATATTCTCATATGCATCAGTGTGTGCATCAACAACAATGTAGTGTATGCGAACAACACTATTTGTGTACAGTATTTTTAATTAGATGTCTGTATCACCATGTTATTTTAAGTGATTTTTTTGTAACTTCATTTCCAGCGTGCTTTGCAACATACGACAATGAGGATGTGGAAAAACAGCCCCCCCTTCTGAATCCAAATGGTACGACATTATAGGGTCTTCTATAGTCAGATTGTATTGTATGTTCGTTTTGTTTTAAAATAGAATTAATGTGCAATGACATAGTAAAGAATGAATTCAAGTTTACCACATTATATGTTTGAGGGAAGAAAATATAAATAACGTGAATAAGTTAACATGACTCAATGTATAATAGTGAATAATGTTGGTTGTTTTTGTATTTTTATTTACCATCTTGAAGAATTAGCAAGATAAAACAAGACAAATCTATTTATTTAATCGATTTAATCTCTACTTCTTTTTAAAAAAAAATTTTTAAAACTCATTTATATTTCAAGGCTTTGAAAACGAGAAAGCTGACCATGAGGAATGGAGAAATTCACTTCATAATAGGGCAACACTTCCTTCTAATCAGCGACTGAGACATTTGTCCCAGCTGGATGAACAAAGTGACGATTGTGTGAGTGACAAGGAAGAGGAAATCAAGTTAGACCGAGACACGATAAAAGGTAAATTCTGTAAATTATAAACCTGTTGGTTAGGAGGGTTTTATAGACCTGATAAGGCACGTGTGCCGCTTTTGTGAAGTATGTTCCCTTAGCAAAAGGTAGTATACTTGAAGTTCATTTTATTAAGTATGCTTGAGTATAGTCTAGCAAGTATACTATGGACCATGTATTTGTAGCGTACTAGAAAGTATACTTATTTAATACTTCTTCAGACTGAATTGGAACATTTTAGGTTATTAAAGTATACTTTATAAGGTAAATTTAAGTTTACAAAAGTACACTTTCAAGTATATAACAAGAAGAAGAATCAGGACTTTCACTTTTATTTATTGTCATATAGGTTTTCACACATATTTGAAATTTGTTCTCTGCATTTAACCCATGGCGCCGGGGAACGGTTGGGGGACTTGCTCAGCATCCTACAGTGATGGCCCAGGTGAGATTCGAACCGGTGACCCTTCAATTATATATATACTTCTAGTCCACATTTTAGTTTATTAAAGTATACGTAGAGTGTACTTTTATGAACTAAGAATAAGTGTAAGGTTTAGTATTTAAAAGTGTAAGTCTAAGTATTAATGTACTTAGTCTTAGACTATTCTTTATACTTTTCAGTGTAATCTAAGTATACTTCACTATACTTTTTTGGTCAAGTATATAAAATATAATATATAAAAAGTAAACTTTAAGTATACTGCCTCAATTTTAGTATAAAATACAAGTATACTTGTAGTACACTTGAATAAACTACTTTTTGCTAAGGGTTAGATTGAGAGTTACGTATGTCACTACGGTTCTATGAATCCTGGATGACCGCGAGAGGCGGTGCTTAAGCACTGGATGTTCCATCTCGCGCATGCGCAGGTCGAGTAATTATATCAACAAAGTCACCTGTGACCCCTGGATGACCCGGAGAGTCTATATCTACCGGTGTCATTGTGTGATCTGTTCCTGTCAAAATCTTCTCGCGGCAGACGAAAAGGCTTTCTGTCGTTCGTAGGCTAGCTGTCGCCTCCATGTAGGCCTAAAATGCCCGCACGGGGCACAACAGTGTTGAGGGCTCGCCCTTCCCCCCAGAGGAGCCCGGAGGACTGAAGGCAGCCAACTCGATAGGCTGGTTCACATGATGAGGGGGCAACCGCTTGGGCAAAAATGAAGGATTTGGCCTGAGACTCACCCCAGAGCCATCAGCCTTCCAGCGTAGACATGCCTGGCTCACTGACAGAGCATGCAGCTCCCCCACACGTTTTGTCGTTGCCACAGCCTGAAGAAAGGCCGCCTTGAGAGACAGCCACTTCAAATCAGTGTGTCCCAGCAGCTCAAAGGGCGGCTGGGAAATGGACTGAAGGACAACTTGTCCCATCATGGCGACCCATAGACCCAACGCGGTCTGAGTCTCTGAGTCCCTTTCAGAAACTGCTTGACCAGATAGTGTGATCCCACTGTCTGGCCATCCACCTTTGCATGACTGGCCGAGATAGCAGCCAAATACACTCTGAGGGTGGAAGTAGTCCTGTTTTTGTCAAAAATTGACTGCAGGAAACGCAGTATTGCCACCACTGAACATATCCCCAGCACCTCTTTGTGAGAGTCACACCACTTCACAAATAGCCTCCACCTGTTAGTGTAAAGCGCCCTGATGGATGGTGCTCGACATTTTAAAATCATGTTGGCAACTGCCCCATCGCAGGACGCCAAAAGTGGGTCCACAATTAAAGGAGCCACAAGAACAGCTTCAGACTGTGGACTGCCACACAGCACCCATAAGAGAGACGTCCGTCTCGACAACCTCTCGGCGGGAGGCTACCCTCCCTATGGGTACACCTGACATTAAGTATTCCCTCCTCCAGGGTCAGAGGGTAAGGAGACACTGGGCAGACATCCTGACCACCTTGTGTCGGTGGCGGCTGGGGTCTAAATGCAGGCTGTTCATCCATACCTGAAATGGGCGCAGTATTTGAAGCCCCAGTGGTATGACCATGGATGCCGAGGCCAACAGTTTGGCTTAGGATGGCGGAGACTCGCTCTGGAGAGAGGGAGGCCCGCATTACTGAGGAATCCAGCACAAGCCCCAAGTATCTCACAACCTGGCTGGGTACAAGGTTGCTCTTGGCATAATTTACCTTGAGGCTTAGATTGCCCACGTGACTGAGAAGAGCAGCGGTGTCCCTCAACACCTGCTCCCGAGTCGGGGTAATGACTAGCCAGTCGCCGAGATAGGGGAGTATTGAAACTCCGCTGGCCTGTAATGGTGACAGAGCAGCTGCCACACACCGGGTAAATATTCGAGGGGCCAGGGATAGCCCAAACGGCAGAACCCTGAACTGATAAACCTTGTCCATGAACATGAAACAAAGGAACAGTATGTGATGGGGGCAATGGGAACATGAAAGTAAGCATCTTTCAGATCCAACGTCACCAACCAGTCTCTTGCTGAGACAGTCTGAAGGACAACTGAACTGTAATGTGTAACCTCTGGATAGCATGGACAATAACCAAGGGTCTGTGGTCTGCTCTTCCCAGAAGAGGAGCTGCTCCTGGGAAAAGAGTCCGACGACTGGCCCCTGGGGTTCTGGTTTCGCCCCCCTTGCCCCTTTGGGCTCTGGGGGGGCGGCGACTTAGTGCAGAACCCCTTGACATCTGAGCAGATGGACTTGTGACTGCAAGGCGTTGCCAATTTCCTGGCACTGTGACCTGCAGGCCCCTGGGCTGCCCAGACAGACGAGCAGTCGGCCGTGGGTATGGGTGATAAGCACCTATTCCTGCCAAATGTCCCTGCCTAGGAGGGGCATGGGGAGCCTGGCGTAAACTGGCAAACTGCTGCCTCGCTTGGCCAACCTGCACGCTACGCTCCAAGGCCCGCAATGCCGACCGTAAGAGAACGCAGTGTTCTGTGACATGGCTCGGATAGAGGAGATTGTGCCAGCCAGACCTGGCGAAGAGTCAATGTTTTGTCGTCGACATTAGCCTGCCTAGCTTCCTGGTCATAAATGTGAATGTCTGCAATGAGGCATCGCTTAGGGACTGAGCCGCAGGCGACTAGCTGTGAATAGCAAACAACCTACCTGCTATCGTTATCTGCAATTGTGAGAAGATAGAAGGAACAGATCACCTGATGACACCAGTAGATATAGACTCTCCGGGTCAACCAGGGGTCACAGGTGACTTTGTTGATATAATTACTCGATCTGCGCATGCGCGAGATGGAACATCCAGTGCTTAAGCACCGCCTCTGGCGGTCATTAAGGATGAAATAGAACCACGGTTCAAAGCAAAACATGCAATTGAAACAAATTTGAAGATGTTTTTTACGTGTCTATTACAAAATGTCTATTTTTAAATGTTTATGTGTAAGATATCAGGATTTTTTTTCCTGTTTATTAACAATAGAAGAAATAGTATCAAAGTTTATCAATATTGCTCATATAGAAAGTGTGACATGTTAACCAACACCACAAAACGCCTTTTTTTCTCTGAAGTGATTAAAAACATCGAAACAGTAATGGTCCACAGGTCTTTGACTTAAATCTAGAGTGAGTGCACAGTGCACACATTGTCATGCAGAGTTGTAGCCAGATTAGAGATCACACGAAAATGTGAAAGTTATTTTAATCCGAGCATAAAACGAAATATGTGAGCCTGAACAGGACAATCCAGTCCCTGAACATGACAGGACAGATGAGTCAGGGTTTGTCTATCACCGGCTGCTCTTTGTACATTTACCTGTTACCAACCAGTATTCAGATTCAGAAAACTTTATTTATCCCTGAGGGGCAATTTAGTTTCAGTTACATCCTGTACAAGAAAACATGAAAAGACACATACAACAAGGGGAAAAGAACTGTGGGCAGTGCCCCATATTTGGGTGAAAAGTGTCTCACTGTTTCTGACTTTTTATCAGTGCAGAACGCTCTTTTATGGTTTTTATTTTTACAATAATGCCAGTTTTTACTTAGTGTTAGATGTTTATTTGTTCGATTAGTATTAAACAACAGCTTTTTCATCCTGATACAATGTAACTTTATACTACATGATCATACTATTTTAAAATGCAATAGTTAGTGTACTTTTAGGCAAGGCAAGGCAAATTTATTTGTATAGCGCATTTCATACACAAGACAACTCAATGTGCTTTACATGATAAAACATTCAACTGTTTAAAATCAATAAGAACATTTAAAATCATCAGTAAAATCAATCCAAATCATCAACAAACATTACATCAACAACATGACCAAAAATCTCCCTCAATCATATGCAGTAGAGAAAAAAAAGTGCCTTTAACTTTGATTTAAAAATGTTCACAGTGAAGCTGACTTCAGCTCTGCTGGCAATTTGTTCCACTTCTTTACAGCATAACAACTAAAAGCAGCATCACCATGTTTACTGTGAGCTCTGGGCTCCACTATCTGTGTCCATAGATCTGAGAGATCTGCTGGGTTCATACCTGACTAACATGTCACTGATGTATTCTGGACCAAACCCATTCACACATTTATACACCAGCAGCAGAACTTTAAAGTCTATTCTGAGGCTGACTGGGAGCCAGTGTAAAGACTTTAAAACTGGAGTAATGTGCTCTGACCTCTTTGTTCTGGTTAAGACCCGAGCTGCGGCATTCTGAACCAGCTGTAGCTGTTTGATGATCTTTTGGGGGATTCCTGTCAGAAGACCATTACAATAGTCCAGTCTGCTGGAGATAAAAGCATGAACCAGTTTCTCCTGATCTTTCTGAGTCATTAAACCTTTCACTCTGGAGATGTTCTTTAAGTGGTAGCAGGCTGTTTTTGTGATAGATTTGATCTGACTGCTGAATGTAAGATCTGAGTCAATCAGAACACCAAGGTTTTTGACTTGGTCTTTAGCTTTTAAAGATCGAGACTCAAGATACTTGCTGATAGTAGTCCTCTTTTCCTTGTTACCAAAGACAATCGCCTCCATCTTGTCATGGTTTAGTTGAAGGAAGTTTTCACTCATCCAGCAATTTACTTTTTCTAAGCAGTCACACAATACCTCAATGGGACCATAGTCATCTGGGTTGAGTGATAGATATAGTTGTGTGTCATCTGCGTAGCTCTGATAATCAACCTTACAGTTCTGTAAAATTTGTCCTAAAGGAAGTATATAAAGGCTAAACAGAAGAGGTCATACAGTATACGTACTTCTTCACATATTGTCTTTTTGATTGGTAGGCTCTTCCTTGATTTTAGATGAAGTTCTACACCTGCACTGAATGTGTGTGAATATGAATTCAAAGTTTAACCTTATCTATATGGTTTGTTTATTGCTGCCAAACATTATCAGAAGTGAGTGCCTGTACAGTTTATTTAAAGTAACACAATTAATTGTGTTAATTTGAACTCTGACAATAGCCAATATTTTTAAATTGGTGAAATATTGTTGGTTACAAAAAATATTACAAAGCATGATTATTAAGCAAAAAAGTAAGAAAATTAAGAGAGTTTTGATGTGTATTTAGTTGTGTAATCCAGAATTGCAGGGTAGTCAAAGGTGGTGTCAGTGGTAGTTTAACCATTATATTTATACCGATTAATACATGGCTAACTGTCTGTTTCACGGTCAAAGATGCATCTAATCATTTAAATAAGCGTATTTTGTTTTCCAGGGACAAGCAATTCTAAAGGTGATCTTGGAGAGCGTGAACGTTTACTTCACAATAGGTCAACACTTCCCTTCTCTCAGCGACTTGGACATTTGGCTCATCTGAATGAAGAACACAACTTTGTGAGCAACGATGATGAAAAGGAAATGAGAAAAGGTTAACAGCGCTCTCGTAAAAAAAAAAAAAATTTTTACGCAGCATTACTTAAGCCAAGATTCTCTTTAAGCTCTTTCGCTCATCATATACATGTGTTTTTTTACATGCATTATTGAAAGTTTGTTCTGTTTCCTGTTCTCTGTTTCAGGGAAAGAGGAAGATAATGATGTGAAGTCTTATACTGAAAACAACGTCTCTCCTGATGCGCAATCGACGCAAAACTCTGCCAACGCGACTCCCATCGAGGAGGAATTCAAACAAGAGGAATTTGCCCTTTCAGAAAAAGATTATGTTGACATTATAGATAGAAAAAGTGGAGAATCTGACTCTGGCTTGGATGAAGAGAGAGAGTCGGTTATTTTACCCAGTCTTTTAGTGATCGATAAAGAAGAAATAACAGTAGAGGGGCCAAACGATGACGACCAGCAAAAAAGTGATGACGAGCTTTCTGAAGACGAATCGTACAATAAATCGCTCAGCACGGCTGACCGAGATGATACAGGAATAAATCAAACCCTAAATACCAACTATAATATCCCAACAGAGCCTCTTAATGCTGCACATACAGCGTCAGATAATGAAAAAGTAGATATTTTAGACTCAAAGAGCAGCATTCCAGAGGTAGAAGCTACTGAAGAAGGAAATGAAGGCCCTAAAGAAAGCAACTGTAAAGAAGAGGATGATGTCATACCAAAACCTCCTGACGAGACAGGTGGAGAATCCCACTCTGAAGAAGAAGAAGAAGAGGAAATAAAAGCAGAAAAGTTGAAGGAAGAGCCAACTAATCCTGAACATGAATGTGACTCAACTCCTGCAGAAGAGGAATCTGCAACACTGACAGATGAAGATACTCCCCAGCAAAGAGTGGAAAACCTCGGTCATGATGCTGCAAACGGTGCAGATAACCACCTGGAGCTGGAATCTACAAGAAAAAGCTCACTTTCAGACACATCCCAGCAACCCAGGAGTCCCACGCTATCAAAACAAGAGGATATTAACTCGTGCTCAGAGTGCTTTGATGTGCAGGCGGATCAGGAGAGCAGACATAACAGTGTGTCAGACCAAGGGCCAAACAAAGAGGAAGCTTTTATAGATGACGAGGAACTGCAGTGTGGCCCAGAAGAACAAAGGCTGCCTAAAGAGGGCTTATGTGAAAATAAAGAAGGAGAAAAGCAAAATGAAGAGGTTGAATAGGCCCCTGTAACACCTGAACCTTTGAAAAGAGGAAAAAAGAAAGAAAGATAAGAAACATAGGATGTTTTAAACAAGGCGCCAGGGGCAGATCAATGTAAAGTCAGAGGGAAAAACTGTGAATTGATGTCACTCGGAAGACAAATGTTTACTCTGGAATTAGAAAAACACAAAAACTGAATGACACAAGGAGCTTCAGTGGAGAGTGAAAAAAAAGGTTCACATAATGTCAAAGAAATATTTAACTTCACTACACAAGATGATAGAAATCTACACCAGCATATGAGGTTCTTACACTAATCCTGTTATTATTAGGCAACAACAATAACAGTGTGTCCTTATTTTGTTCAAAATGTTATTTGATTGAGCTTAATGGTTTGTATGTTGTCAGATTTTTAGTTTAATTCTTCTAACATTTTTGCACAAATTACAAGTTGATTTTTGCTTTTCTGATATTTTTTCATATTACACTTTTATAGTAAATCTACTGGCACTGATGAGTTCATTGCCAGTTTCTAATCTTTGTGTGGTATTATTTAGAAAACAAAAACATTAGTAATGTAGTCCATTCGCAATGGAAAATTAAATTAGTTTTCACATCAGTGTGACTGTTTATTTGGAATGATAGAAGATTAATACTTTGATTAAATAATAAAAGGTAAGTTTGCGGATAAGAAAACTTATTAGGCTGGTGTAGATTGTAAAACCACTACATTTAAACTAGAAGCTGTAATGACATGTCAATTTCAATAGGGGGCAGTGTTTATCAGCCTTTACAGCTATAGCCATTTGAAGATATACTGGCAGTGATTTGAAATAACTGTTTTACAATGGATTTTTGTTTTATTATTATTTGATTTTAAAGGATTTTTAATTTTACAAATCAAAATAAACATCAGTTAAATGTGAGAAATTGTGTGTATTCATGCAGAAATGTATTTTACATCATAAGAGTTTTGTTATTTTGTATGACGATAAAGACAAGTTACCAAAAGACAAGAAAAATATTTTTTTTTAAATGTATTTATTTGTCACTCCTTATCTTGTACACAAATAAGCTGAAGTTCCCACACTACAGAGAAGCGTCTGAATGCATGCTTGGTTCTGTGGGAGATTTGCTGTTGAGTAGTTTAACCTCTGAGTCACAGCCATGTCTGTGATCTGCTATCAGCTGACCTGCACATTCAGGTCATGAGCAGATAAAACACTCTGTTTTGCAACATTGAATTATTTGTCTAGTGAGTGGGTCACAGCATCTCCAGACGTTAAAGTAAACGTGCAGCAGAAAAAAAAAGAACTGTCCAGGCTCTTTCAATGGAGCTCTAATACCAGCAATATAATTACACAAGCAAATCTGTTGATTGTTTCAATATAAATGTAAAAGCAGAGGAGTATTTTCCAGAGTTGAAATGCCAACTGTTGTTCAGATGGCCCAATCACTCCTCATAATGTAAGCATCGGTTGTTTTCTTTGCCACATCTTGAAGTTACATTACCCTGGAGTCCAATATTCCCTCTGATCTAAACCCATTTGCTTTTTTTCCCCCTGAAGATTGTTTACATCCTTTCCTTTTGGCTCTCATAGAGAAATGGGCCGCCCTCCAGATCTGTCTTTTACACAAGGTTGATTAGCATGCTGGGTTGTTTAAATTGCCTCCTGGAGGGATGATGTGAAATCGAACAATATCCTCTGGCTTTAGAGACAAGCCCTATACAGATCCTCATTTATTGTTATGCAGAGTTACAACAGAACCCTGGTTCTGCTCCACTGGGGAAGTCAGATCCAGGTAAGTCAGAATAAATAGATTAATACCAACTCAATAAAAGTTCTTGGCTTTTTCTGGCCTGTGGTTTCCTGTTGCCATGTGAGCTTACAGTGCCAGCATAATGATGTGGATTCATTGTTAAACCATAGCTGTAACAACAGAATAATTTCCCATTTGTCCTATTAAAGAATATCTTTCGAGGTGTGGTTCGAATTCATATCCTGTGCCCATTGCATTGGAAACAATGGCAAAGCATTGTTGGTCAATGCCATTAAATGTTATTAAGCAAAGCTTTTCCTCCAATGCGATGGTGTTTATAGCTCACCTCAGCCATCATGCTTTTATTTTTCTGCTAACATTTGGGTCATCATGTAAAATTGAAAGTGTGCCCAAGGCAGAGGGAAATATTGCACCCACGTGGCCAGTGACCAGCACAGTAACACGTCCTAATATGCTGCTTATATGCCTGTAAGTGTTACAAATGGGACAGATTAAAGAAGTGCCCAGTAAATGATTGGACTATCCTCCATGAATCACTTCTGTTGCCTGTAATTATGACTCACAATTTTGGGGGACCTTGCTGTGTGGAGAGGAAAGGCGGATTAGATCATCTAAGTTTATGCAGCTATAATGCTGTCATTACCCCACTAATGCAGGAGCTTAGTGTCGACTGCTTGTGTCTGTCAAACGCACCGCTGTTGCCATGTTCATATGTAACATGCTCAGCAAAAACACATTTTATAGACCTTTGCATGAAGGTGTCAACAGTTAAAGCCATGTTTTTGTGGAGCCTTCACCTTAAAGCTGGTTGTGGAGCATGTTTACATATTGGTCCCTGAATGTTTTCTTTGTTGTACACCTGTACTCAGTTGTCAGTCAGTGAGGCAACATTTGCATGTGGGAAATGACTGTATTTACATGTCTTCTTTCTCTATAATGAGGACTCTTTGCCTCATATTTGTGTTATCTAAATAGTATTTACATACTGCTAAGCTTTAAACAGAGCCAGAGGTTAACTAAAGAACTTAACAACTTCTAACAACAATTTCTGTATTTGATCATTGGCCAGGAGATTTCACGTATGGCAGACAAGGGAAAGTGCCCCCCAAAAGTAAACAAACAAAATGGTTAAAAAAAAACACAAAATTACTCAAAAAACACCTGAAATGTCAGGAAAATACATAGAATAAAAGAAAAATAAACAAAATGACAATACAAATACACAAAAAAACCCAAAAGACACACAAAATTGCAACAAAAACACAAAATGACCAAAAAACCCAACATAAAATTACCAAAAAATACACAGAATGAGAGAACAATGCACAAAATGACAAAACTGCACAAAATGACTCAAAAACACATACAAGTCGATGTAAATATGTATATTACCAAAAAATTCCCAAAATTCAAGGAAGAACCATGAAAACGCCCCAAACCCTATATTCTTTCCCATATTAATGCTAAGATTGGTAATTATTCTGAATGCTGATATCATGTGAATAAGGCCCGCGGACCAGACAATCACGGTCTTGTGTCCTCCGCTGTGATAAAAAAGTAGCCATCTTTGTTGTTAGAGTTGTATGCTAGTCAAGAATATAAATAAAGATAAAGGGGCAACAATTAAAACTACATTAAAACCGATACCGATATCAGCCGATATTACATTTTATGGCTAATATCAACCAATAATAACATCCATCGCTGTTTGCAATCTTAAAGCTGCTGTCTGGAGTTTCTGAGTGGGTGTCTCGATGTCCCGCCCTCAACAGCTCCACTTCCTCCCACTGCCTCTACCAATCTACCAGAAGCCACGCCTCTACTTTTCTGCACTCGCAAACTCGGAACATAACAACCGCATCTGGTTGCATTGATATAGGTCTATGGGTCAGGTAAAAGCCACTTTGATTGACAGTCTCAAAAACAGGAAGTTGAAGCCTATTGGCTGGGCGCAGTCGGCGATCGTTTCCATTTGTATGGGGTCTATAGGACAAAGGACAGACTTATATACATTAATGTATATGAATGACCACTGGCAGTAGACCATAGTAAAAGACTAGCTAGGTATTTTTTTTGCATTTAAAAAAAAATCATACATAACCGTAGATTTCTCAGAAACTTTCAGACCCTATAAATATGTAACAAGGTAAAGTCATGCTTAAATATTGTAAACACTGCTTTTGTTACTAGTATGTGTCATGTAAACAGTATTTGGAATAACGGCGTTTAAAATAACAGTTTTTCCTTTAACGTTACTGGACGTTAAATGCGGTGCGTTACATGCATTTATTGAATGAACTGTTATCCAAAAGCACCCCTGGCTTCATATGCAGCTGTAGTGAGGAGGTGGGTTATAAACAAGGTGAGCGGTGATGACTGGCTAAGGCGGAGTCATGTTTCATGGTAGCCAATCAGAGCCAGTGTTTTTACACACGTGCCAGTACACGCGTCACACGAGCGTGGAGCAGTCCGATGAAAAGTTGGCTTTTTTAAGGTGGCGATACAAACACTACTTTAAATTAATTGTGGTCAAAGACAAGAAGTGTACATTATATCCAGGAGTGAGGACTTTGTCCACATCCGTTGTAAACAACTCAAATTTATTGAAGCACCTCATAACGACACACGCACCTAAAAAAATTGAATTCTTTGACATATAGCAACTTTTTTTTTAACAGTAATGCAAATAGTTACTTTACTTGGTAATGAGTTACTATTATTATAGAGTAATTTAGTTACTAACTCAGTTACTTTTTGGAACAAGTAGTAACTATAACTAATTACTTTTTTAAAGTAACGTTCCCAACACTGGGTGTCAACTTGTCCAGCTCTGTTTGTTGGTCCTTTAAAGCAGTGTTTCCCAACCAGGGGAACGTGAGCACATTGCAGGGGGTACGTGGAAAAATTAAGAATATATTTTCAAGATAATAAAAAACATTCTCAGTCATTTCATGTCAGTCAATAAAATGGTACGAGTGCGCTATGACTTGTTTTTTAAATTTAAATGCCTCTTTAAAGGGGACATATTCAAAGAAGCTCCTTTTATGGTAAATGTCATAACAGTTATAATGTATATTAATCTTATAATTATAGGTTAATCATTTGTTTTGTATTTATTTATTTATATTACTTATTATTTTTATTTCTTCTAATTTTTTGCTATTTTCAACTATTATTTTTCTTTAATAACAATACAATCATATTATATTAGTATTAATAATACAAACATTTACTATAATATGGTTTCTTACATTTATCATTTTAATTGCCTTGAAGGCAACATAATTTTATGTTTAATTTGAGTTAAATAAGAAGATAATGCCTGAATATTAATTGTTCAATTTATGAAGATGAAATAAAATGACTTGCGTTGAATATTCAGTTGTTGAACTTTTGGAGAATCATGAACACATATGAGTGAGGGGGTACTCATGGTGTGACAAAAAGGCTCTAGGGACAAGACAAGAAAGGTTAGGAACCACTGCTTGACAGGACTATGGTTCTGTCTTGTATTTGGTTTGTCCTCTGCAGCAGCAGTCTACTACACAATGATGGGAACACCTCTGAGATTTGTTCAGGTAATAAAATAAACACTTTCTGGATGGTGATTTCATAAAATGATCCAGCTATTATCACTCTGTCAACACATCCAGAGACTTCTGTCTCCATAATTATAGTATGATGAATAGCTTTTGAAAATATTCCCCTCTTGCAAAACAGAAACGTGAAAAAAAAAAATCAGAACTCTTATAATTAAGCTTCAAACTTTGCCACCTTAATTCATTGACTGCAGTTTTAAATTAAAATCAGATTTCTCATTCAGTCACCTTTAAAACCCATCCTTTAGGGATTTCATTTGTTTGTATTGGCAAAACATTATTTCTAATCAGTGTCACTGCTAATTTTCTCAGGGGTGTGAAGAAAAACCATGCAAGGCTCATTCAAACGATCAGAGAGGAATGTTTTCTGTGACACATCGGCATGTTTGGAAAACAAATCTCGGAGGGAATCCCTTTGTTTTCCTTTACCGTCATTATTGTGCATGTGATTGTGTAAAAATCAAAAAAACTTTCCCAGAGGCTCTGCTGAGTCCTTTATTCAAACAGATGGCCTGTCAGTGGCCCACACTTATGTGCACATGCACAACTTGACAAAAGTCTCATGTGGCAAAATGGAAAACACTTGCAGCTCGCCGCCTGCTCCATGTTGTCTGATGGGGAGATTGAAACAAAGCCAAACAAAATCCACTGTCTTCAACTCTGAGTTGGTGGATTAGGAGTCGATACCACCAGAGGAAGAGAACTCACTCAGGTGTGTCATCATCACAACACTTTATCCTTGATCTCAGACCCTCACACCTCCTGGTTAAGGAGAAGAACTTGTGATAAACTCACCATGTTAACCTGTACATGTTTATTTTTGATAGAATGATGTTCTGACTCCGATAGAGGGAACTTTTCTTTAAACAGTTACAAAACACCAAGGATTTGGCTGGAAATTCAAAAGAATGCCTTGACGGTAACACTTTACATAAAGTTGTATACATAAAGGCTGACATTATTATGACATGAGCATGAATAAGGTGTCATGAAGGCTGTCATTTAGGCTGATATCCGGAGTTTCTGAGAAATCTACGTTTATTTATGATTCTTTTGAAATGCGAAGAAATACCTTACTAGTCTTTTACTATGGTCTACTGCTGGTGGTCATTCATATACATTAATGTAAATAAGTCCCTCCTTCGTCCTACAGACCCCTATACAAATGGAAACTTCCTGTTTTTGAGACTGTCAATCAAAGTGAATGTGGAACCGTCCACGGAAACAAGGCCGCGCGTCACAACAGCAAACGGGTAAATATGATTTTGGCTCTTACCTGACTCATAGACTTGTATCAATGCGACCTTGTTATGTTCCGTGGAAAAGTAGAGGCGTGGCTTCTGGTAGATTGCAGAGGCAGGGGGAGGAAGTGGAGTAGTTGAGGGCGGGGCATCGAGACGTCCTCTCAGAAACTCCGGATCTCAGCTTTAAGTGTCGTTCGTTAGCTGAGCCCCTAACCGTAACCCTAACCCAACCCCACTAGATCCCTCCACCTAACCCAAAAAACGTCAACATAGCTCCAAAGGCATCATAATTTAGCGAACGACACTCAATGACAGCGTAATGTAAGCCTTAACTTCAAGTAAATTGTTTACCACCTTGATTATGGGCGTGGCTCCTGGAGCTGGTAGGACACTCCCAGTCTATACTATAAAATCTCCGAAGAACGACCTATGCTATGCTAACTAGTTACCCAATACTCACAATACCTCTTTATTCACAGTTTTCTCAATCCAAACTACTAGTTTTTATTGGAGGGGCGGAGCTAACATTGACATAAGCAGCCGCCAAAACGTCACAAACCACCATTCTCAGCCAATAGCAAAACGTCATTGCAATAGCCTGGGTTCAACCCATAGAGGGCAGTCACACCAAAATGAAATACTTTGAATTGTGCAGAGTTTTGCTACAATAAATAAACACTACTTCGTCATCAAATACATTTGTTTTCAGCAGAAAAAAATGGTTTTGGGATTAATTTACTGTTTGAATTCTAATTGGACTGCAGTGGATTGGTTGAGGCTTCTGCTTGAGGTTATCAAAGATAAAGTGGGAGCTTTGTCAACTACGTATTCAATCATCTATATGTTGCTGTTACACTAAAGTGTATAGGATGCAGTGGAAACTGCTCATTATGAATCGGCTGGTTTGTCTCACACTGAGGCATGTTCACAGATTTCCGATATCTATTTGGACACTGAGAGCAAAGCGCAGATAGCATTATGAAAGGAATGGCATTGATCTTTAATCCAACCTTTTACAAACAGCATCAGATCAACCGTAGTGGTGAATGTTTTCGTCATGTTGTCTGTGCTGAGACTGTTTCTAAACCTTAGCGTGATACATTATTAGTCCGTGTTGATTCTGCAGGCAGGACACATCTAGTGCTGCAGGGCTTATTGATCATCCTGTCAATAGTGACACTGTCTATATGTTTAGCACGTATTTCATCCTGTAGGATAATTTAGTGAGTAATACAATCTAATCCTGACTCTATGTGTAATAATCTAATTTTCTCATCTTTTGTTTGTTTGTTTGTTTTATTTCTTAGTAAGTAACCAGCCTTTCTGAAAAATCTCATAAAAACAATAAAATTTTCTTTTGAATTGCTGTTATTACAGTTGTTATCCATTTTTTTATTTTTTTTTTACTTAAAAAGGAACGATCGAGCCATTAAAGGTTTCTGTCTTTTGTAAAAGTCCAACTGAAAAGAGATGATTCATTCATAACATGAATGAATTATTCCTTTAGGTTTAAAAAAAAAAAAAAAAAAAAAAAACGAGGACATTTGCGACTATTTAGGATTTTTATGAACATGAAATGTTCCCAAAACAAGATGTACAACACTCTGCTTTCTTCTGTTGTGGTTGCTGTGGAGACTAAATATCTCCAAATGCTCTCCATATGTCTGGCAAATTCAGTGACCCTTCTTATTTAAACGTGCCAGCGTCGATGTGTTCCACGCTCAGCTGAAGTGCAGAGATGTTGTTTCACTCTGCGTGAATATTACTGCAGTAAAACTTTGAAGAGGTGAGGGAGATGGATGTGGCATTGCTACGTTTAGGAAATCATAAGTTTGCCACCCATTGAATAACCACCATGGCCAGTGTGATGATGTATTTGTGCTGTGGGAAACAAACGGCTTTCTCAGTCAAACAATGCAGTTTTTGTGACTGCTGCAGCCAAATGGTGTGATTGTTTGTTTGAGTGTGTGTGTGTGTGTGTGTGTGTGTTCAGTTTGATAAGAGTCGTCACTTTGATTTTTCTGATCTGCCTGTGAGGGAACGACTCACGTGACTGCAATACAGATGATGCTGAGGAATACACTGCAGTGCACAGTATGAACCAGGGGTGGACTGGGACTAAAAATTCATTTTGTGGCATTTTGTGTCCCGACCAGCCCACTACATTATCAGAGGACACCACGTAGAAGCTATTATTAAGTCAGTGATGCTCAACATGTGGCTCTTCATCTATTCATTTGAATTATTATTCCCCCAGAAAACCTTCAAAGGGGAAACTTTCTAACCCCTTTTTACCTATTTCCTTAACCATTTGTTCCGACTTTAGCTACCTTTTGCCAATAAATACCCCCTTTTTTCCATTTTTTTCTATTTTTGCAAGTCATTTTTGACACTTTTATCAATTTTTTTGTCCTTTCTTAAAAAAAATTCACCACTTTTCATCCAAAAAAGCTAACTTTTGCCCAATAAATACCACTTGTTTGCTTTTTCCCCTACATTTTGCATCTTTTTGTTCCACATTTTTGCCCTTTTTCACTATTGTTTGCCACATTTTGCTCATTAAAGCTACCCTTTGCCATTACATACGACCTGGTTCCTCTTAATTTGCCATTTTTTGGCCACTCTTGACTGACTGCTTTTTAGCCAATTTCAGTCACTTTACACTCTTAGTTCCACCTTTTTGCCACTTTTGGACCATTTTAGGCCACCTGTTACCATGTTTGCCTCCACTCGCATGTAAAAAAAAAAAAAGCAGAAACGTTGCAAACCGGACCGGCACACTTAGGGTTGGCGACCCACCGGGATGATGGCCGATATGCCAGATGGCCAGTCCACCCCTGGTTCGGACATGGATACATGCATCATGTTCACACTGTATATGTCGTCGTCTCCCCGTATGTGCACATTCCAACATGTGCATGCAGCCTGGGATCTGGCGGCTTTTTCTCCACCCATGGTGGGCCTCTCCCAGCCAGATGGATGGTCTCAGCCAGTGTCAGCAAGGTGACAGCTGGCTGGCTTGGCCTCCCTTGGCCGTGGGTCTGGATCCTGTCCTCTGACAGCTCCTGATGGGCGACACGTCCACCACTCCCCCACCCATGAGCTTGCATCATGGAAAACTCGCGGTTTACTCGAAGAATCATTGATGTCTCACAGCAGGCTTTAATGAAATGTAAATGATATGAGCCACAACCCGGTGAGAAGACGCCTGAAATCATAAGTGCTCTGAAGGAAGTACAGCCACCCTACTGATGATTAAATAATTAGGTGTTTTTTTTCTTCTTCAGTGGTTGTAAAACATGTTTTACAGAGGAAAAGAGCAATAGCTGCTCCACTACAAACTTAAGTGACAAAACAGATCATGCCTTGGAGTGAAAACCCATAAGAACTTACGTACCATGTTAAAAACCTCATTAGGTTACCTACACACTGTGTCACAAAGTCTCTCATGAAAGCCATAAATTATACAAAGTTAGCGCTACTCTTTTCACGTCACATAACACCCAGCTCTCCCTCCAGTGTCTTTCTATCTTTAGTGGCCTTAACATCACAGTCAACTCGTTATGTAGCGCCTGGCGGTCGAAACTGCTGCGACTGGAGTACGCGGTGCTCTAACTGGGGACGGTGTGTGGCTCATTATTTTCTGCTTCCATGCAGCAAGCTGCAAACTTCAGCAGGACCGAAATGAGGCTAAACCGAGCCTTGTGTTAATGAGACAGCTCTGCAGGGATGAGAAGAACACACACGGTGCAACTCAGGAGACGTCTGCTGGCCTCCCGAAGGTAATTCCCTCAAATGAAAAACAGACCGCATGCTAGTCATTGTTGCATCAAGGGGGTGAGGATGAATAGTGACGGGATTGTGTTTCAACACACCTTCCTGTGCTCTTATTACTGGAGGCAGGGGTACCTTGATCAGACACTCCCCGCCGATGCTTCCCCTTACCAAATTATCCTTGAATTGGATAACTCAGACTTGGTCACACTGCATTGGAGTGGATACTTTATCCTATCAAGGCCTTTTCATTTTTCAGATTAACAGTTGCTCTTGCTTCCAACCAAGGACGCCAACAGCACTGATGTACTCCACATCTGGGAGACATTAGGGACACATGGATGGAAGAGGCTCATTTAGGGCTCTTGTTAGCTCACCTGGAGCCTGAGAAGCACCATTAATATTGAGTTGAATGACTTAGCTTCATACATGCTACATAGCATCTCTTACAGAGCTCCAGACTCATCAACCATCACTATCAAAGTGACCCAAACTGGGATTTGGTGCTAATTGCGCTTCCAGATGTTCTTCCTTGTATTTTATTGAATCCAACACCTCTGCAGGCCACTGTCCAGCCATAAATCACATGCTGCATGCTGCACAGTGAGAAACGGGGGGATTCAGTGGGAGAATATGGCTTGACCCATCGGTTACATGCTTGATTCATGACATCACCCCAGATTTCTTCAGCGCACACGTGAAACAATTAGCTCTTACCTTAAGCCATGAGGCCACAAAGTCTCCTAAAGGAGTTGAGCAACCCGTTTTATAAATTATGAAGGCCCCAGCACAATGCCATGGGGACCTCAGATATTTTATAAGACCGATTTGGTTTTATGTGGTATTTTTGGATGACAGTTCACTTTAAGTAACTGTGCAGTGTTAGCAGAAATCCACTGCTTCATTGGGTCATGTGAACAGCTTCAGTTCCAACAGAGGGAGATGATTTGGATTAAACAGATGTTTGATAAAATGAAGTGTTTTCATCCATCTGATGTAAATCGCTGAGTGACCTAGGTTGTTAAATCCTTTAAGCCCCGATGGAAGGGACATCATTTTTATTTTATTTTTTTTCCCTATTTCATTGCCAGGATACAATGATAATTAAATCTAAATCCTGATTCTGTATTGGACTAAACAGCATTTTAAAATGAGAGACTGATGTTTTTACTGTATAAATCCCATAGAATGATCATTAATTATCTATTTAAGATGTAATATTTTGGAAGAATGTTAACCTAGTTTTTTTTTATTACATGGACTTTTTAATGATTTATTACATGTTATACTCGGATCTCAATGAGATACTTTTCCTACGGCATTGTCAACTATTAATAAGTAGACAATAATGACTTTATTAATCCATATAAGCCCTAATTCCCACTTTGGATCGAGTAGCTGCAGAACAGCATCGTTAACTATCAATAAATGCATAATAATAATAATAATAATAATAATAATAATAATAATAATAATAATAGTATTTATTAGCCTTTATAATGCATTCCTATTGTAGCGGTAGACTACATTTCCCACAATGCACCGCTTCGGGGGTCAGGGAACTTCCTGTTATGTGAATAAACGAGAGCTGACGTGAGTCCACCATGTCCCGGTTCTGTGATAATACACCTATCATTATCCATTAGCATTGCTCATGTCAATAAACATCTCATTAATGTTGATCGGTAATTAAATCAATTAATAAGTCCTTATTACAAGGATTATTAATCGATATTTACAGCATAAATAGCATTACTAAATATGCGTATTAATGCTGAATTGAAGCTTTTTTTATTACACTTACCTAGGGTCTCATTAAAAAGCTCATTAACATTTAATAATATTCCTATTTACAAGCATCATCAGTGTTAATAACATTAATGGATACAATAATGAAGCTTTATACTAACACTTGTGTAGCCCTGATAATGTTAATAAGAGTTTAATAATGTCTTATTTAGAGAATTATTACATTTAATTACTGAGTATTCAGGTTTACTACAAACACCATCATACACATACAAATATGTTTGTGAAAATAAAGTGTTGCTTTATTTCACCATATCTCAAATAGCAGATTATTAACATGGTTACATACATCTTAGTATCATGTGATATTATACCGTTTAAACCCTCATCCCTCCAGCATGAATGGCGCCCATGCGACTTTTTCTAACGCTGGCAGGCATGAAGGGTTCTCCATCTGTTCCGTTGGATCATTTAATGGAAATAAGACGATCCATTATCAGTTCCTGCTCTGACAAGGTGATCTGGTAAATGCAAGTGATCGATCGATCTGCTGCTAAGGTTTATCTTTGTTGGAGATCCTGCAGGAATGACCCGCTCGTGAAAAGCTATCACGTCGTCTGTTTCAATGAATCCATTACTCACAGGGCATTAGAGATTTCCCAAATGGCTTCACACCTTTCACACAGAATGGGGAGTGATCCTAAAGTATTTAATGGCACCTTTTCACACTTAAGCATATTCACTATGTTTTGTTCTGTACATTAGATTACCCATGTAATAGAAACAGAGAGTACTGCAGTAACTGTGGAACACCCATGTATTTGAGAACAAAGTGGCTTATAACAATGCACACTAGGGGTGGGAAGAAATATAGATCTATGATAAATTTTTTTATTATATTTTTCTGATGATATAAAAAAAAAAAAAGTCTATATTTCTCCCAAGTATCAATTTTTTTAAATTGAATTCTTCTGAACCATGTTGGCATATGTCATCATACCTGACGTAATTCTGAATGTAGTGTCTGACTTACTGACTTACTTGTGATGTGC
This sequence comes from Gouania willdenowi, assembly GCF_900634775.1. Taxonomy (NCBI): domain Eukaryota; kingdom Metazoa; phylum Chordata; class Actinopteri; order Blenniiformes; family Gobiesocidae; genus Gouania; species Gouania willdenowi. The sequence continues at coordinate 15,581,099 of NC_041064.1, read as the reverse complement.
ATAGTTTTTTTTTTTTTTTTTTAACTATGACTCATATTGTTTCTAGATGTGTATAATTCAACTTTTTGTCTTTTGTTAAGGTAAATATGTAATTCAAAATTGCGATAATCGTTACTATCAAATCGTAATTTATATCAAATTGGCTGTTTTGTGGTAAAATTGAATTGGGACATGAGGGTGGAAGCAGACATTGAAACTCCTTCTCACAAAATCCATTTTAAACTGTTTCAAACAATTAGAACTGGATGCAGATCTCTTGTTTCAAATACCAATCTAACATTACATTATGACTGCTAATTTTAAATACACATTAATACAATATTGCAATTTGTTTGTAGTACTAAGGAGTTTATATATTAGGCTATGTCATGTGTAAAAGCAAAAAATACAATCTAAATTTATTAACCTTGGTCTAAAGGTAAAGGTGATTACCAGCTCAAGCCTTTGTGATCCCAACAGAGCTGTTTCTGGCTATATGCAGACTATGGAAATTCAAAAAAAAAAAATAGAGATCTGCTTATTTTAAGGTGCACTACCGGTCAAAAGTTTTAGAACACCCTAATTTTTCCAGTTATTTATTGCAATTCAAGTCGTGCACGTCCAATGAATAGCTTGAAATGGTACAAAGCTACGTACTGAACAGCCAGAGGTTAAAAAAAAAAGGTTTGGTTGCCCAAAACTGAAAAATAATGTACATTTCAGAATTATACACGGAACACGAAGTGGGTTAACAATGTAAAGCTGTTCTGCAGCTGAATCAGCCTTACCTACTAATTACTACAGGTGTTCCAAATTTTCTTGATTACTTCCAACCCCCTCTGTCTGCATAAACGCAGTGTTGGAACACACTGTGGTACCAGATCCTCATTAGCATCAGGTGAACAGTATTGTTCATGGATTCTGTCATTTCGTTTTCAACTCAAATTGCTTATTTGTTCTATGCTTTCATTTCAGAGTGCAATGACACAATAAACTGAATATTTTTTTGGTAAAAAACTGGAAAAAGTGTGGTGTTCAAAAACTTTTGACCGGTAGTGTTGGTAGATTGTCATGACTCTAGCCATCGTAAAATACTTGTATATGAGTTCAAGTGTAATTGAGAAGCATCTTGCATTGGGCTCCGACAAAGCTAGAAACAGCTCTGGATTTGACTGGCGGTTACCAGTGACGTGCAGTCAGGGTAGGCAAGGTAGGCAGTGTCTACCCAAGGGTGAATTGATATTTTGATTATTTGTCTTGATTATAACATAATTTGAAATGATATATTTTCCAAATTCCGATAGCCTACAGTACCTATACGTTTGAAAGTGCTAGCATTTTGTGCGTTTTATAGACCAAATGACTAAACAGCGCTATTTCCTTGTCTCACTCTGTTGTAAGGCAGGAGGAGGCCACACCCTCTTCCAAAAGCACATTACTGCTCTGCCTCTGGTCCCATAGCGTGTTTTTATGTGTTTGCGCATGCGCAGTCAATTCCCCAATATAAAAACCATTTACATAAAAAGACAGCTCTATACACTGCCTTTGGACGTAACCGTGCAATGCTAAATACTATACGTAAGTTCACAGTACATTAGTGAATTGATCCAGCGTGGCTGCTGCAGCTGCTACGTTCTCTAGCTAGTGGGCGGGATAACACTACAGTCAGGATGACAGCGCTAGAGACGATAAAGAAACTGTCTTTTTAGGAAAAACGACAGCTTTTAAAAGATGGGAGGCCAACACCTGAGTTACCAGACCTTCAGCAAAGGTAAGGTCAGAAAATGTTTTGTACTTTTCACAGTGAATGGTACAAAAGGAAGGATTGGCTTTGTGGATGAGCCTCACTGAGGCTGTTCAGAGTTGTTGTTGTTGTCTTTTTCTCCGTGTTTCTGTGTTTCCAACACAAACAATGAATATGCTGCCGTGTCATGAGATATATCTTGTTGAGAGAGCATGGAAGCTATATTAAATAATTGCTTATGTTTCTTTAATGGTGTTTTACGATGTTGATTTTGTTTGATTATCACTTGTCAGCAGAAACATGTGAAATTGTCATTGGTGGTCTCGATTTGCAACATGCCTAGCCAACCCTAGTGGTCATGGCACGTCACTGGCTGTTGCTCAGGTTGCCCAGTAAAATTCATGCTAGCTCTGATAAAGCAGTATTGGGTTTTTGTTTAGGAAGCTCAAAGTTGTCTACCTAAGTTGAAATGGAAACATCAACACAAAGCAACAAGGCTTCTTCCAGCATGGTTTGATCTGGAAAACAAGTGTAAACACAACATATTCCAGATATCACAGTAGATGAAAGCGGTCCATGCCTCCATGAGTTATTTTATTTTGGCAGTAAAATGGCTGAAATCCAGGTCATAGATCATAATTTTTCAGGGGACAAAAAAGATTTGCAATGAAAAACGACAGAAACATTTTCAAAGCCAACGAATCTGTTGAATAGGGAACTGACTCATGTGCCTGCAAGTGGCCTAATACTTTAGGCAACATTGCGTTTACCTGCCAAAAACCTCACCGCACGCCACTTCTGCCCAACACTCTAAATGTCTATCGAGAGTCAGGAAAGAGATGGAATATCCTCAGGAAAACCAAAGCAGAATGTCCAAACATGAACCTTCTCCTTCTGTGGAGTAACAGAGCTAACCACCAAACCATACTGCTGCACATCAACCAGTTCATATGGTATGAAATGTTTTAATGCACCAATGTGTAAAACTTTCCTTAAGCACTTGAGTTGTGATGAGGATGGAAAGCGAGTGTCATTCCAGTTCTCTATAGTGACAGTCTGAAGGTTGGCACTGTGTTCCCCTGAGAGTCGTTCCTTCCAAGTCAATAATAAAGCCCAGAGTGACTGTTCTGACAGTCATCTGATCATTGTGTATTTGTTCTCTACAAATGACTTACATATGTTCACCACTGCCTTGCCCTCAAGGTTAAATCTCTTATTGAAGCAGAGGAAAAGATGGAGAAAGCGCAGTTGGCAGAGTGATATTTCTGCTCTCAGCTGCAGCCGCTAAATGTTGTCTCTCGTTTCCCATCCACACCTCACAGTCCGGTCCAGACACTGGGATAAATCAGTTCCAGAGACATTCATGTGAAACGTCGCCCATTCCGTGGCCTGTAGATGATCACACCTTTAAATCCTGATTAAAATCAAATCCAAAGTAAGTGAAGGGAACACCTTCACATAGCAAACGATTACATTCAATGTCATTTGTATGACTGTAGCTGTCTGGAATGATGGGAAGAGGAGAAGGTGATGAATTCTGTTTTTTTTCCATATCAAAGGAGAAAACTTGGGTACAGGGCCTGTGGCGAGGATGAGGAAGTCTGACTGAAGGCGTCCTGGGGTTCTACAGAAGTGCTGGGGTTTGAGGTCATCGTGTTGTCATTTGGTTTTAAACGCTCATTCTGGATGATGAATAGATATTAGGCTATCGTTCATATTCATCATAGGTCGAGCAGGGACTGCAAACACGGCATGCAGTAATTCCACACATGTGCTGTTGCTCTTTGCTTTGGCTGAAATTAAAAAGATTTATTTTATAGTGAACTTAAAAAAAACTGGGGATCATTGGTTTGCTTTTGTACCCGCCACAAACAGACACTCACTGAATAAATGTACGAACTAAAGTACCAGCAATAACAAACACTAACACTCTTTGATGATCTCTGCCAAGGAGGTTATATTTTTGCCAGCGTTTATGTATTTAATTTTTTACGGGATTTTTTTTTTTTTTTGTCTGTGAACAGTTTGACTCAAAAAAAAAAAAAAAAAAAAAATGGATGGATTTCGATAAAATTTTCAGATAATATACAAAATGAAATAAGGAACAAGTCATTAGATCTTAGGGATGATCTGGATCAACACACCGAATCTGGATCAGAAAAACTGAATTGAATATCTCTCGTTATTTGTGAGATGGACCATGTGAAATGCCCTCAGGCCTGGGGCCTTATTTATAAACGCTGCGTACGTACAAAAGAAAGCGTACACCACATATAAGCAAAGTTTGGGATTTATAAAAAAAAAAAAAAAAAAAAAAATCCTGGCGAGATAATGTGCGCAAATCCACGGCAGCTCTGACCCCACCGTACGCACAAAATCACGAGAAACGGGAAACGCCGACGCCAACAGGAGGAGGATGAAATTAAAAACAGCTCTGTGAAATGAATAGAAATTGTGTGAAATAATCGAACGCATTGAAAATTTCACAACACATATTATTTGAAGGATGCATTTGCAAAAATGGAGGAGGAAAAAAATTATACTGACTCGCACGCCTACAAATACAGTTTTGTATTTTTAATAATAATTGTAATCAAAATCACATGATCATTGAGCATAACTGCCAATCAATTGGCTGCAACACCTGTTGCTGTTATAAAAAGGAACACACTCTAATCCGTAAAGACGCACAATAGCTTATTTGGCACTGGATACACCGGAGGGTGAGGGTCTACAGAGAGCACCTCAACAATGAATACCTCCACCTCACGTTGAGTGAAATGAGTTTTATTTGCTGGTTTTCACCCTCGGTCCACCGTGAAATTCATATCAGCGAACATTCATTAAGGGCGTTGCCGTTCACCTTTTCAACTTTTGAGTTGATTGTGATTTATGAACGGAAAAAGGCGTGGGAAGAGCGTGTAAATTGTAAAAAAAAAAAAAAAATTGTACGCACTTCCTGGTTTTATCGTACGCCAGCTGAAGTGTGTTAAACCAATGAGGCCCCTGTTCTGGAGCTCTCATCTCCAATTAGCTTTATCTAAAATGCCAGGCTTCAAACAGACAAATACAGATGACAGATGTAGTCACTGCCTCTATATATATATATTACAAGTTTTTGAATTAAATTTAACTTCCTTTTTATGCTGTAAATGTTTATTATTTTCACTGAAACATTGTAACAAACCTTTTCAAGTGCCACACATTTGAATGCTGTTGTGATAAGATAGGTAATATTTTATGAAAATCCACATAAAAAAAAAAACCCCCCAAAAAGAACAACTTAATCGTTAAATTGTACAAACATGTTACAATTACTTAAAAATGTTAGTAATAATAGACACATGATCTATAAAACCACTTTTATGGATTAACTGATTTTCCTCAATATTGTTGTAACATTTAGGTGACAGTGCAATATGGGGGGCTGCTATGGTAGGATGGAGGTCTGTGCTCTCTGGGGGATTTCTAGCTCTAGATGTAATCTAGTAGAAACCTTGAAGAAAATGTCTTCAAATATTAAAGTTTATGTGACTTTCATATATATATATATTCTATATATAGGGAATATATGGAAGATACTGTAGATCTATATATTTGTGTCATGATTGGAGAACTTTGTGTCTGCCTGACCACCCTGATCTCCAAGACCAACATTTGTGATTCATTATGTACACGTTACACGTTAAAATAACAGTCATCATCAAATCAAAGCAAAGTGGCTCAATTTCCGACTTACAGCATGAGCACAGACACAATTTATAAACACTTTGCTGTCTCGGAAATAACAGTGAAGACAAGCTCTTTGATGGTTTGCTTTTGTTATGAAATCTGGATGTATTACAAATAGGCTTCTGACAAATAAACACTGGGCTTGGCTTCCCTCAGTGGTCCCTCTGTGTCCCAGCACGCTTAGCTGAAAACAATGCCACCACCATCATAATAAAGGGGAAAATCCTCAGCATGTTATGTGTTCTCAGCATATCCGTCAGCCTGAAAGGACTTCTTTCCAAATGGATAACAATCTATCTATATATCCCTGAATATGACATAGAATTATTGGAAACTTCACTGGGGTATAAATCCAGCCGACCCTAATCCTGTGGTAACTCATAAACAGTCCAGTGCTCACATGACGTATGCCTCATACTCATTGAAGTGTTCTCAAATACTTTCTTGCTTTACACTATGTCATGCTTTTAGAATTTAAAACTGTTATTTAACATTATTCTAACGCAGATGTATTTTTCTTTTCTTTTTTAATCTCCCCTGCATTATGTCATGAACCTGAAATATCTAACTGGGGTTTTTGGATCGACTGCTGCAGAAGTAACATAGATGATGATTCATTTAATTTCTTAGTGACATTACAACTTATAGCACATTTTACAAAATATATCTGAACGAATAATAGGACCTCTATCTCATAGTGGTTGTTTTTTGTTTTACAAATGATTAATTTCCTTACCCTTGGCTTTCATGGTTGTTTTTTTGGGGTTTTTTTGCTTTACATTAACATGATTTTATTAGATACTGGAGCTTATCTCAACCTATCAACCAAACCAGGCATGTGGTTTGATACAAAGCCAACTTATGGAGACAGAGGGTCATATTTTGATAATGCAAAACAAGAAATATACAGCGTATCTTGACAACGCGTGTTATTGTTGTAAAAGCAAATGCACCCCTGTATTTCCTAGATGGTGACCTGAAGATGTAAATATGGTGCAATATCACTGTTAGGTTACCTCGCTCTGTGCTAGTTTTTTACCTTCTGGCAGCTTGCCACATTTTATTTCAAACTCACCTTAGCATGACTTAGTGAAGTGTAACATCTCTGCCAAAGTTTGGCTGTTTGAATTACGAAAAAAAAAAACCTCAGGTCAAATGTTTCCTGGGCTGCAAAAATGAATTATGCCTAATGATTTTGCATATGCTTTAGATTTTAAATGTTGTCTCATCCTTTTTTGTTTCCCTGCTTCTCCTGTACACGGTCATATACTGTAGGTTTGCCTTTTGACAGAAAACAAGTCTATCATAGGGCCACCTGTGTTTCTATTACAATTTTTCGCAAATTAAAAGCGATATTTCTAAAATGTCTAGAATAATTGTGCTTTGAACATGTTTCTATTGAAGGATGTTTGGGGCAGGAGCCTCGTAACTCCTGTGAAGTCTCATCCTGCAGAACGATGGACGCTCAGAACCTCCTTATACTGTAACACTCAGCATTCATTGTTTCACGTCTAATGTGGCACAAAAAATGTATTAATATAATGCTAAATTATGTCTCGGTCTCCTCTTCTGTCCACACGTACCGCGCCATTATTTTTCAGAGAGAAGTGGTCATGTGACTAGGTACGTCACCGCGTCACGTCCTCTAACGTGTAATTGCGGAAAAGATGTTTCCATAGCGCTTTTGCGATGTATTTCAATATTGAAACGTCTGAAAAAACCTCCTCATGAAAGCGTTAAAACCTTTTATACATATATATTTGAGTGTTTTTTTTTTTGAACTCAGGTGTTTCCAATACGCCAGTGGTTCCCAAACTGGGGTACGTGTACCCCTAGGGGTACTTGAACACCTCTCAGGAGGTACACAGAAACATTTGTCAGGTTATTTTTGAACATTATAGATTTTTTTTTACACCAAAAGTTGAAGTTCTAAAACGAACAAAATATCAGAAATAAATGAATAAAATGACCTTAATTTAAGATTAATGTTGGACGAGACACAGGAAATGTATAACATGAGCTAAGGGGTACATGGGGCAATAAATAAAGGCTAAGGGGTACATGGGGCAATAAAGTTTGGGAAACACTGCATTAAGCTATTTAGATTTTGCGCATTTCCAAGGATAATGGAGACACAGACAGGTAGTGGACCATCAGTGGGATTTGAACCTATACTCTGAAAAAACAAGGCGCGGTACGTGTAAACAGAAGAGGAGACCAGGACATTTCTTAACGTTACACTTAAAAATCATTAGTGCCACGTTAGACGTGAAACAACAAAGGAGTTTCTGAGCGTCCGTCTTCCTGCAGCAAAGTCTCACAGAGTTCCAAGGCTCCTGCCCAAAAACAACCTTCAATGGAAACACATTCAAAGTGCAATTATACCTTGTCAATATTTAGAAATATTGCTTTTATTTTGCGAAAATCTGTAACGGAGCTATATCTGCACAATAAGTAACAATGCTATAACCTATAATCTGCCCTGAAAGGTGTTTTGAATAAAATGTTCCCACTTTCACTTACTTACAATTTCATGTTACAGTTCATAGTTTACTGTTCTATCAGATTGATTTAAAAGAGAAAATGTAGCACTCGAAAATCAATTTAAAATCACCCTGAACTTTTGCTTTTTGCAATGCTTAGCTCAGCCTCAGAAGCATTGTCTGCTTCAGCCTTCAGATGTTGCACAGGCGTCATCGGACAACCCCGCGCCCTCATAAACACGTCGAGTAAGAAGTGATTGTTTCCCAAGACGTAAAGAAGGTGAACCTGCCAGTGCTTTGCCGTGAGGACGCGTTTGCTTCCTTTGCTGAGTTGCTTCTCCTCCTCAGTCACGCCCCATGGGTCATGTGTCACTGTCACCTTGACTTGGGCTGCTACGTATGTGGATTTGTAGTGTTTGTGTGTTCCCCCAATGAAATACAAGGTATCGAGTGTCCCCCAAATTAGTACCAGTATTGCAGGTCATAAAACACAACGTTTCCTTTAATCCACAGTGACACCATCCCGCCCACATTTTCTCTTCTTGCAACATCAGGAAAGCATTTCCATCTAATATGAGGCTTTGCAGCCATGTTCTTGCATAGTTGAGGGGACCAATTTGTCCCCAGATTGTGAAATTCAAAGACGTAATAAATCAGGACATATAACAGGGATAAAAAGAGAAGTTGAAGTGTGGGATTTGGAGAAAGATGAGAAAAACAAGGTTTTCAGCAGATATTGATTCATCTCTCGTGGGTTAAAGATCGGAATAAATGCAAGTTTATCATGAAAATGGAACAGATAAGCTTTGATGAATCGGTCCTGAAGCCATTCGCGTCATCTTTACTTTGTATCTGCTTTCAATTTTCTAAGAAATCCAATAACCGTGAACTTTTTGAGCCACCCAAAACACAATTTCATTATGTTTTATATTAAACTTCTACATGCCATATAACAGTTCATTTAAAAGACTTTTATAACTTTCTACGAACTTTGAGTAAAATTCTGGCCTACGTTATTTTTGAATAACTTGATTACAGCAAAAGTCACTTGATAACCAGAAGCATCAGGGGTGTGGCTGAAAGTGGCCTAGTAAGCAGATTTATGTTCCAGTAACCCCACAGGAACTATTAAAAATGGCAAAAATATTACCACCACAGCACAATTAAACAGCGTACCTCGAAAATGACTGTTTAAACATAACAACAGTCCTGTTTAGTTGTGCTTCTCATGCAGTAGTTTGGCTTTCTTTTTAGTATAGGAGGTTTTTGGCTCACTGGCCAGATTTGAAACAGATTTAGCACAAATTGAAAATTTACGCTTTCATGGCCACAAAATATTGATATAATAGATCAAAATTGAACTAAAGCGGGTTTTAAAAAGAGACCAAGTGTGTAATTGTTTTTAGATTGCACTCAAATGTGCATTTGAAAAGCCCCGCAAATTAGCCTAGGCTATAAATGTTGTAGTGTGGTACATGTCGATTTTTCACACTTGTCCCTATCAAATAAATTAATAAATTTAAAAAAAAAATTCAGAACTGAACAATATTCAGTTTAAACTAACCCTAAAAAAGTGCCAAAATTCATTAATGGTAAAGCAAACCATCACAATTGATGTACAGTTTGTTTGTCTGTTGGCATAGTTAGGTCTACAGTACTTACAGTTTTTGACAATAATTTAACCAAAGATAAACATGGGTTCATGGAAAATTCCATTAGAATTTGGAGAAGAGCATAGCATAGCATAGCATAGCATAGCATAGCATAGCATAGCATAGCATAGCATAGCATAGCATAGCATAGCATAGCATAGCATGGCATGGCATGGCATGGCATAGAATGGAATAGCATAGCATAGCATAGCATAGCATAGCATAGCATAGCATAGCATGGCATGGCATGGCATGGCATGGAATGGAATAGCATAGCATAGCATAGCATAGCATAGCATAGCATAGCATACACCTTATTTGATCCCCAAGGAAAATTCAATTGTTTTAGCAACACGGCAAAAAAGAGCAGATATAGATAATAGTGCAAAAATATTAAAACTATAGGATAGACATAAATTAGAAAAATACTAAAGCATTAAGAAAAGCATCAAATTATATAGTATCCATTGTACTGTTGAGTTTCTTCCTGGTGTGCTGCAGAAATTGCACTGCTCTTGAGTCAACAAGAAGGAATCGTTGAATCATCACTTTCCCTCAAATACAAAGTCAGCTTCCTGAATAACTCATCATTTTAAATCGAGTGCCAGAATTTAAAAAAAAGAAAAAAGTGCAGTGTTTTTGCCCAACCATTGTATGCTGAATCCATCACACAGGATTGGGTTTGGCATGTGTTTATTTTACCAAAAAAAGTTGAAGTGACCTGTGGGATATTATGGTATGGTATACTACTTTACCTCTGACTTCAAAAGCTGCAACTTGGAATAGGCTTTTATTGAACTTACTTCATGATCTAAATATAGAAAAATGGCATTTGCTGTGGGAAATGTTGGCATTTTTTTAAAAATATATAAACAAGCACACAATTTACATACCGGTACCTTAAATTCAATTACAGAATTCCTTTATTTATCCCAGAGGGAAATTGCTTAATTCTATTATTAATGATTAAATTACCATTATTAATATTATCATTATATAACTGTGTTCAGTGGAAAAATACCAAGATGACAGAAATGTGAGCTGTTTCTTTTGCAGCCCAGCTGTTTAATTCCTGGCTTCATAACAGAGCCTTTATTTATCAGCTGCTTCCAACAACTCCTCAAACAAACACTCACACGGCCTAATTAAATCTTAAAGAAAAAAAAAAGAAATGTTTGTGGAAAGAAGATTGTCCATGTTGAAAACACTTTGCTCAGGATTCACATCCATTTGTTTTCCCAATGAAAAGCTTGTCTCCCTCCGACCCAGCTGGTGTCTGTATTTGTTGGCCTATGAGTTGGAGGTTTTCTTTCCAACATTTCTTTTTCTCACTATCTTCATCTTTTTTTCTCCGTCTCTCTCTCACACACACACAAAAACACAGTGGGTTTTCACATGGCAGCGAGCTGACATTCAAAGAATGTCTTGGGTCTCACGAGCAATTAAAAATGCTTTTGCTTCCCTGATTCTGCACCTGAGGATGTGCACGGGCAATAATGAGGATTTTATCAGACTCGGGTCAGAAGGTGATTCATGGTCTAATAAAGAGACTCGGTATTTGTGAATTTTATTTTCCTGCGCATGGTCTCATCATTTTTAATAATCTTTTGTCATTTTAACAGCTATACTTAATTTTCTTCATTTTGCCAGTGAAAGGTTGGAGCTACATTTGCCATCAGAGCTGGCTTGAAATTCGTCAAGGCAAAAAGTTGACTAAAAATTGCACTAAAATGACTTGTTTGTGGCTATTTTTTATGATGCAAATGGCCCTTTCCACTGTAACCTTAAAGTGTGAATTGTTAATTTTAGAAAACCAATTTCAGAACTAAGAGAATGTACTCTGATCTAAATCATTTCTGCCAAATCCAGCCATATTGGTTCAAAATGTACACCAATATATAGACGATGCAATGGTGTTTACAACTAATTCTAACGCCTTAAAAAGTAAGACTGTCTTATTTCAGAGTCAAAATGTGGCCTCGGTTTTACACGTTGTGTAATCGGTTGTTTGTGGTGAGAGAAGCTTTGACACTGTGGGAGTCTTTCTATGCAGCGTTGACAGTGAATTTTGCTGAAATGTGGTCAAAGCTACTCAAAATTCCTATGTTTTTTTTTTTTTTTTTTTTTCCACAATGTTGCTTATTCCATCACTATTTATTCATTTTGATAGAGAGAGTGTTGTTATAAAACTAAACATGTTGAATATACCCAATCCAAACTAACTAACCGTGGTCATTGGCCAAGTGTGTGATATACACCCTCTGGACAGGTCCAGAGCATATTAAAGTTGCTGGTGACAATAATTGTTTTTTTTTTTTTTTTTTATCAGATAAAGATAAATAATTGGCCTCATGGGTCAAAAAATTGTAAGATCATTTGCATGAAAAAAGATAGAAAAGGTTGGAATTGCCACTGAAATGTTTGTTTTGATCTCCACTGTAGATACTTGGTTTATTGACATCAGAAAAGTTTTGCGCATTGCATTGTGGGATGTGGAGTCTGGAAGACGGCCAAAACCTTGAGCAACAATTTCAACCTTTAACATTTTTTTTTTTTATCTGGCAAACATTCAATTTATTGATTTATGAGGCCTACACTATGGATTTATCTGAAAATATTTGGTCTCCAGCAGCTTTAGAAAAGATAAATAAACAATTCTATATCTTTACTTGTAAATTAGAGTCAATTCAAAGACTATATGATGTGTATTTAGGAACCTTTTGGCACTATGACTTCTCTCATTTGAAGACTTCAATGAACAAAGATATTGATCGCGTTAAAAGTGAATATACGGTGCCAAAGTGCACACATTTAACATATTTCACACAATGAACAATGTCTGAGAAGTAAAACCACACTGACCACAAAACTCAACAACACTCATTCATATCTCCATTACCATAAGGTCGTAATCTAAAATTTGTATTTTCGCCCCCATTCCTTTCTGATTGTTCTCACAAACCTAAAACCTTCTGTTAGGTGGAGCCCAATGGAATAAAACAGAGGGACTGTACCCCCTTAGAACTAATGAAAAGCAGAGAAGGGGAACTCTGAGCCGCCATTGTCGTGCACAGGTTTGCTTTGGATTCCTCCGTCGCCCCTGCAGGCCACAGAACCATGAATATGTAAAAAAAAAAAAAAAAAAAGAACAGAGACTTCCTCTAAACATCAATCACTTTTCTATCTTTTCAATTACTGGCCTCCGATGTGAGATGTTCACCCAAACAGCAGTTCATAATGGGAGGAAGTTCTGCCCTGAGCACTGCCAGGGAATAGTTTTCCACCACGTCGGTCAATTAAAAGCAGCTTTTTAAGAGGAAAAAATTCCCTGGATATTTCTTTAGTGACAGTGCACTTGCAGCGGTTATTTTTTTGTGTAGAGCAAATATTTGAAATAGGTAAGATGATACAGGGGGAAAAAAACACAGTACCCACTATTAAGGTTTAACTCAATTTGATATTTTATTATAAAACATGTTGGATATGACAACATTCAAAAGCACTTTGACTCAGTAAACACGTTTTATCCATTATAAGTGGCAGCAGCTTAACAGTCTTTCTCTTTCACAGTATAAAAGAGAATAAAACGAAGCGTGTGTTCGTGTGAGAGGCCAAAAGGGTCAAATGAAATACAAAAACAGTTTAGGGCGCAGAAGAAGAAGAAAAAGAAAAAAAGAAAAAGTGAGCGAAGAGTGATGAGAAGTATAAACAACAGCTTTGGACACCTGCTCAAAGCGTCCCTGCCTGCCATGAGAAGGAGACGCGTCCAGCTGGAAGAGGATCAGATGAACAGAGGTGTGTCATATAAAGCATCTCTGTCAGTGAGAGATTGCACAACAGTTTCTCCGCCGTCCCCTTAAACCACAACAACGATGTCTCGGCCTGCAGAGGAGCTGTGCCTGACACAAACCTATCCTCTGTTAACCAGAGCCAGACACATCAGCCTGAGTGCTATTCTTGGCAGCCGTAGCCGCTCGCTTATGAAAGACAGATTATACAGCGAAGGCCAGAGCACTGTAGAGGGCTTTTATTTTGTTTTTCTTTAATCAACCATTACAGTGCTTGTATATTATAATGTTTGCTTTTAGAATTATTTTTTTGGTTCTCATACAAAATATGGGTTTCTGTTTTTATTAATTGGTTGATTAAGGTTGAGAGTGAATGGTTGGGTTGCAGTAGAATGTCATTAGCTGGGTTTCCATTACAGATTTTCACAAAATAAAAGCGATGTTTCTAAATATCGACAAAGTATAATGGCAGTGGCTATCCGTACGTAGCCGTATCGTAAGTAGTGCCCCTCATTTGCCAGTTTAGGTCATGTGAGCACCCCTCATTGGCTAGTCTTTCTGTTTGCTAGTAATACGTAGTTTCCTAAACTATGTTACGGACCAGCTAACCCTAACCCTATACTAAGATACAGACTAACTAACCCTAACCCTAAACTAAGATACAGACTAACTAACCTTAACCCTAAACTACGTTAACGACTAACTAACCTTAACCATACCGTAACTCTAACCACAAACTACATTACAGACTAACTTACTCTAACCCTAACCCTAAACTACGTTATGGACTAAATAACCCTAACTCAAATGGTTACCCTAACCATAAGCTATGTTATGGACTAATTAACCCTAACCGTAACCTAACCGTAATCATAATCCTAACCGTAATCGTAATCCTAACCCTAACGTAACCCTAGCCCTAAACTACGTTACAAACTAACTAACCCTAACCCTAACCCTAACCCTAAATCCTGAATCACGCTACGGACTAACTAACCCTAAAATAGCACCGGGGTTACTCGTACGGCTATGTGCGTATAGCCACTTTTTTTTGAGTGGTTTTGTGTATTTTTGTAGTAGTTTTTGGTTTTTTTGGAGTATTTTTCTTGTCTTTTACTGTATTTTCCTGCAATGTTTGTAATTCTTTTTGTTTTTTTTCAATGTATTCTTGCTTTTGTTTTGTGTTTTGTCAAAAAATTACATCGAGGGCTGCATGTTGCCCCCAGGCCGTAAATTACCCATGTCTGCCTTACGCCATGGAAGACGTAAAGGGATCCAGATCAATAAAACGATTCTCGATCTGTTTGAAAAATCCAAAAATCACCTATCTCTCATCATTGACAATTTTTTATAATTCATATCTCGGATTGTAATTGATTGATCTTGATGGAATTTGACTCAGTTATGTCGCGTTGGTTTGTCACTTACTCTACCAAGTTTCATCCTGATTGGATCCAGATCGCACATTTCATCACAATTTTTCCCAAAAAATGTGGGTGCCCATACATTTAGACCAGACTGTATCGATGTTAATGAAGACAGAATTTTCTTCCAAGTCTTTAAAGTGATCCTGATCGTGGTACCATGATCATGGTACCATGATCATGGTACCATGATCAGGATCACTGCAAACATCTGGCAAAGAGGGTATTTGGTGGTTGGTGGAGGTTTGCGCTCGCTTAGTGCTTGTTTTCAGGTGTGACAGTCCCTGAAGTCACACATTTCAGATGGGGAATAGATTTAACAGGACAATCCACAAACCAATGTAACAAATTTCTCCTTCTTTAACAATCGACTGGAATTTAAAATGCTTTTTACCCTTTTGAGTTGTACCTCTTGGGAACAGCATCTGCAGAAAGTCCAGAGATCGATTCTCCACCAGCTGTGGTTTCCCCACATGTGCAAACACAAATATGCAGGGACAGGTCCAGAAATGCAATCATAGATAATAAAACAAAAGAAGGAACAAAAACAGATAAACCAGTAACAGAACATATTGCATGCACTGTGGAACACGGCATCCGATCTCTTTAAGCACTGATCAATAGAAATCATAAAAACTGGTTCTTTATTATCCAACTGAAGTTGGCGTGATGAAATATTTCCTCAATTCAAGTAAGAAACACGAGTTGTGTTTCTACAAATGAAATCTGGTTTTTATTGTGAGATAATCTTGTATTTCTTTATAAATCAGGAATGAAATGGGAATCTCTCATCTGTCCCACACTTAGTGGTTTATATAAAAAAACAAACAAATCAGGAATCTTATAAGCTTCAACGGCAAATGGTCAAAAGGCGAAGCCGCCACAAACCAGTTATGGTGCTGGTAACTGGTAAGCCCTGTTGTTTGAAACCTGATATATGGTGTGGTTACTCACTAAACTCATCGTCATCATGGCATTATTAACGCTCATGACATGAACAACCACAAACCACGTTTTCCTGCATGATCGGTCACCTGCATCATCTCCCATGTTTGTGGCTGCATGAGCTCATGCACTCTGTCATTAGGTTGACTTCATTTCACGTATAAATTGTAATGTTTGCTTCCGATTTGCAAATCTTTTATAATTAAAAAGGAAACTGTCCAAGAGATGACGGGAAACAATCGTCCGAGCTGAAAAAGAGTCTGTAACGTATTAGCGTTCCCGCGCCGAGGAGCAGATGAAAGGCGGCGCCCTCGTTGTGGAGGAAGGTGAAGGATGCTCCTCGGGAGAAAATCAGAAACACTCTTTTCCCAACGGCGCACTGACACTAACTTACCATGTCGTGGATCCATTTAATCAAGTTACTGTGATCTTTCAAACAGTCTATTTTAAAAGAGGAATGACATGAGTCTGAGAGATGGTTGTAGTCACATTATGGAGGCTGTTTTCAATCAGATCTGCACAATATTTCATTGTCTGTTGAGAGATGCTTTAAAGGTTTGATGGGAATATGTACGGCAATTTCAACCCACTTTAGTGAGATCTTTGTGAAACAACAGGAAAATGGGAATGTGGCAAACATGGCCATAAACACAGAGCAACAGAGGTATAAAGAGTACTAATACTAATACTGATATGTATCCTTACTCGATTGAAATTGTACTCAAGTAAAAGTGTCATACATAAAATACTCAAGTACAAGTAAAAAGTAGCTCAATTAAATAGTACCCAAAGTAAAAGTTACTAGTTACTTTCACCCCTCACGTTTATTTTTGTGTAATAAATCTTGCCACGGTTCCCTTACAAACAGTAAACATCTCATGTACAAACTTAAAAAGGAAGAGACCAAATCTCGCACTATTTTATTTTTCCACAAAAGCAATAAAAGGTGTGTAAAAATGTACAATTCTTTTAAAAATAAAATAAGACCATTCAATTAACTTCAAAATAAAAAAAATAATAATAATCCCAAGCTCTAAGTATAGCTACAGTACATTTATGAACTCTAAAACTGAGAAAATAAACAGCATTCAATGCTGTTTTGGCGCCGTGCATTGCGTTTAATCTGGTTCATCAGCTATAATGTGATTCATTTAAATCAGAAATGGACAACCATGATCATAGTGGGGGCCACAAAAATGTTTGATCGGAGGGCCACAATATGAGAATTTATGCCAGGATTAAGACATTTTAGGGGGATTTTTTGGGGCTTTTTACACACATTTTGTGTGTTTTTCTCTCATTTTGTGTGTTTTTAGTGCCATTTGGTGTATTCTTCTCTTCTCAACATTTGTTTGTTTTAGTTGTTATTTTGTATGTTGCTGGGGTCATTTGGTATATTCTTCTTTTGTTGTTACTGTGTTTTTCTGTTTTTGTTTGTGTCCTCTTGGTGTTAATTTTGTATATTTTCAGTCATTTTGTGTGCTTTGAGTCATTTAGTGCGTAGACATCGGGGGGCCACACAAAATTAGACTGAGGGCCACATGTGGACCCCGGGCCACCAGTTGCCTATGTCTGCTTTAAATGTTGTCGAGTCATTTCATTTTTTTGTAGTTTCACAATATCCGTAAATCCTTTTAAAACTAAAAATAGTAATTTACTCAGTGACGGTTGAGTGAAATTACTGATTTAGAAATACACAAAAAAAAAAAAAAGTACCCATAAAAACAACTCAATTACAGTAATATGAGTACTTTACTGATTTAAAACCAAAACATGAACACAGAAAAACCAAATAAGCAGCGTTTTTGTTTTTTTTTTGTTTTTTTTGTTTTTTTGTTTTTTGTTTATTAAACTTGTTCTGTTTGTGAGATACGTATCTGGATATTTACGGGGAAATTAGAGCGAGAACTAAAGTCCACAAGTCCTGGACCAGGTCTCCTCACACAATAGGACTGTTTAGGATTCATTTCAGCAGTTTTCTGGTCCTGTTTTCATTCAGTGTGTGGATGTTTTAGCTCGTAAAAGCTGGTTACGTTCAACGTTTTGTTTCGCGGTGTTATGGTCCAAATAGCGTTCAAATAAGCTGGTGACTGACTATCGACTGTGAGGAACAGTAGATGTTAGAACTTCTACCGTTTGACACTTTTGCAAAAACAATTACAGCTTTTTTTTGAGGGCAGTAAAATGTTTTTGTGAGGTGGACAACATGATACAAGATGATTTTTATCAAACGTAGGACAGTAAAAATTCGTCTGTCGGTCGTTCTGTGTGGTGAGATTAAAACATGAAGCTCTCGTCCGAGTTTCCCGTAAATATCCAAATATCACACAAACAGAACGAAAAATGCTACTTTTTTTTTTTTTTTTCAGTTTCCCTGTTTCTGGTTTTGAATTAATAAAACAAAAAAACAATCTGTTTTTTTCAAAAAAAAATTTTTATTTGGTTTTGAAACAAAATCACCAAAGAACGAAGGGTACACGGATTTACTTGTAATCCGTTACTTTCACCTCTGCAGAGCGGTGAATATGTTATCATTTATGGATATTCAGACTACCAGTGAACCTCAAACACTACACTTTTGTTTTTCTGACTCTGAACCTGCACCATGTGGTGCATCAGGAATCCAATTTTCTTCTGAATTGTTTATAGGAGTTCTTCTATTTCTTAAGTATTTCACCATAAAAACCATTAGAAAGCCTGAAAATAGGTTCTTCCAGTTATCAGATGAAAAAGGAAACGTTTGGGGAGTCAAAAAAAAAATCAATCTGGAAAATATGCTCCAGGGTTCTTTTATGAGCGAAGAAAAACAGATTGTCGCTCAAAGTATCAGATAAGTAGCTGATAATGTCATTCATCCCAAAGGTGAGACGTGGTTAACAGGCACTTAGCATCAAAGCGTGGAAAAGGCCCGTCTCCTTGCTGTGAAAAGCTTCCTAATGTTTCTAGCATGTGTCTCCCTGCTCCTCCTGAGTGTCTTAAACGTGTTCCAGGCTGCCTGGGCACAGCGTAGCGTGCTCTGTCCCTGAATCACACGGTTCCCACTGCTCACCTAAATCCCAGCTCCACTCAGCACCTGAACACAAACGGAACTGTTTATCTTGCAAACAGGCTTGAGAAAGCACACATGCAAGGGTGCATTTAGACAAGGGATTTATGATCAGGACATTTGAACTGTTTCTACATCCTGTGCAGGTCAAAGCCAGTCACTTCCAGAATATTAGCATTTAGCACTTGTAGCCAGATGTAGCCTCCCTCCTTTTACACATGCACCCTGTTTGACCTTTTATCAGAACGATACTGTAAAGGAATTGAACAACTGGTAATTGACCGTCCCTAGATAGAGGCTACAAAGGTGTGCAATCTTCAGGTTTTGGCTGCGTTCTGGCGTCATAAATCATGATTACTGCTTGTTACACTGACGTGACGGCCATCTTTTATCGTTGCTGCCTGGTTTTTATATTTGGGGACTTCTTCGCACTGACTTTGGCAACTGTGTTGTAACGGCCCAGCTTCATCTTTATAGTCGCGTGGGCTGGGCCAGGTTCTTTATTGTATGTTTATATGCATTTCTTTATATCATAAAAACATTTTTTTACGTATTCCCTTTAGTAAACAGTAGGGATTGATTCATTGATCCAATTAATTTGTGTTATTTAATGTTTTTTTTTTTTTTTTTTGTATTATATGATGTTTGTTTTTGTAGATTTTTTTGTTACCATAGTTTTGTATTTACAGTCTGTGATAATTATTATATTCTCACTGATGTTTATTGATTACTCTCGAAAGCGAAATTGGTTTTCGGAAGTATGTTGGTTAGTTTGTTTGCGTGTGTGTGTGTGTGTGTGTGTGTTTGTTTGTCTGTTTGCGTACAGAATAACTTGAAAAGTTATGAACGGATTTTGATGAAATTTTCAGGAAATGTTGATAATGGCTCAAGGAAGAGCGGATTAAATTTTAGTGATGTTCTGGCCACCAAAAGAAAATATGTAGATATATATCCCATTCATTTTCCCATCCACACTGTGGAACTCCTGTTAAACATTGTTTTAGAACACCGTTGATGTCATCAGTGTACAATCGTGTACACAAACAGACACACACACACACACACACACACACACCAGACCAACACACTTTGGAAAACCGTTTTTGTTTTGGAAAAGTGTCTCCGTGGAGACGTACGGATCCAATCGGCCGTTTTCGACAGTGTGCGCTAAATGAGCGCGGGTTCATTTGTTTGTTTGTCTGTTAGCAAGGTTATATCAAGTTTGAATCAAAGATTTAACCAACAATATGGAAGATTCCATTACATTTTGAAGTGGATCTGGATCAATACACTGATTTATTTAATTCATTTTTTAAATTTCTACCTCTCATTACTGGCAACATTTCAAAGATTGAAATTGACCAATCTTAATGACATTTTACTCAATTATGTCGGGTTGGTTCTTCAATTACTCCACTGAGTTTCATCCACATTGGATTTGTTTTGTGCATTTCCCATACTTTTAGACCTACTGTGTTATTAATGAGGATCGAAATTTCTTCCAGCCTTTAAAGCGTGAATGATCATGGTACCATAATGAGGATCAGTGACCCAGATAACTGCAAATATCTGGTAAAGACAGTATTTGGTGCTTGACGGAGGTTTTATCTTGTTTGCAGTCTCGATACGGCGATATATTGCGATATTTTTTTTGCACGGTCGATGCTCGCACTAAGTATCATTTTTTTTTTTTTTTTTTTTTTTTTTTTCTGCTTTTCACTGAAATTTTGTCACTGTTTGTTGAAGGAACCAATATATTGTTTACTGGAATATTGCACTATAATGGTGTCACTGGTAAGAAAGACCCTATTTTTTGTTTACAGAAAGCACTATTGGAGATACTTATTGTTTACATTGGTATGTTGACACTTATTTACAGAAATGTTGCACTAAAATAGTGTCTTCATAGGACACTTTTTCAATTTATTGTCTTTCAGAGGTGTAAAATAAAAATTTTATTTTTTCACAATCTTTTTTTTTTTTCTTGTTATGTCATAGATTATCCTAGATTGATTTCTGACCAATATATCGATAATTGCAGTATCGGCATATCGTGAGATAATCATTATCATGAGCCTTGTATCGCATATCGTATTGTGAGGTACCCAGAGGTTCCCACCCCTAGTTTGAGGTGCCATAGGGTGATTATTGTGTTGATCCCCTTCCTCTGTTTGTGTCCCTGCTGCCGTGTTATGTCTCCCCTGTCGGTCTCTTTAGTTTCCCTTGCCGTAATCCTTAGAGTCAAAATAATATTGACAAATTGGTGACATTTCTCCTTCTTCCAGTTAATTCTGTTGAATAAAGTTAAATTGTACACCACGCGTTCACTTTTAGGAACAAGCTGCTTCACATGCAAACCAAAAACCTAGCTATATCCATGCACAAAAGTTAGAAATAATTTACATTTACAACATAAACTGACTTTATCGAACCTAAGAAAACACACATGCATTTATTCAACCATTAAACTTACAAAAAAAAGAAAGTAGAGAAAGATTATAAGGGAATTTAACTACAAACTTAAAATGTTCTGCAATTTATTAACCAAAGGCCTCACAAATATGGGAGTTATTTTCATTTTTTTTTTCAAAAATACTTTTCCTATCACATCAGTTGTGGGAGCATCCTGAGGTTATTCGCGCAAACAAACAGAGGAACATATCATCCTTTTTTCTAAATCTTACTGAAGCCAATCAAATCCCGAGGGGTCAAAAGATCTCCCAGTGTGGCTGGTATTAACCACAATAACAGCAGACACCAGGGCGAGAGCGAGAGCAGTTGACTTTCACCAGCCAAGCCCTCCGTTTGACATCATGTTTTCTTAATGAGAGGCAGCTGCTCGCAGCATCAGCGCTCACTTTCATACCAGCATGAAAAGTCATAAAAGTTAACTTTAAACATGTCCAGATTCCTCAGTGCGCCACGGGCACAACCAGCCTGCTCGTCAGCATCACAATCAATGGTGCCTGTCATCATCAGGGAGGGAAATGAGCTCTTAGCCTTGGAGCACATACATACAATCTCACACACACACACACACGAAGGCTTTAATGCACATTTATTACATAGCGCAAACCAATGCCCACCAATGTGCATGTGACATTTACCATATTCCAAATGGAATTGAAAGATGACACAGAAAAACAGCTAATCCTATTCTCCTGGTTATTAATTTATAGAGTGAGACGTGCACTTTCTGACGTGAGTAAAAGTTTTCCAAATCCTTTTGTTTCATAGCTCAGGCTTAATTAAAAACCTCTTTATTCAGCAGATATTTAAAGGTATCAGACAGATTACACAACGTCTACGTCTGATTTAAAGTCTTTCACCGAAATCCTGCAAAAATGTTCCATTTTTGAGGTCGAATCATGTAAATTCACTCATGTCATAATAAGGTGAAAAAAGACCACAGAAATCATAGGTTGTATATTGACTAGATAGAAAAGACAGCTTTTTATTGTCATTGTGCAACAAAATTTGTGTTACAAACACATTAAAAAATAACATAACATGAAGACTTTAATAATATTAATAAGATAAATTAAAAGCACACAAATATCTACTTAAGAAGAGGTTAAAGGCTTACATATACAAGGTCAAATACAACAGTGCAATGGGTGTTTTTTTTGTTTTTCTTAGTGTATGTGTTATATGTGGGAGCCAAAGGGGGGGAATGCATGGTGCATGTGTAAGTTCAGTGCAGGGTTGGACGAACCATCTGGCATACCGGGCATCATCCCAGGGTCGTCAACCCAAAGTGGGCCAGTCTGGTCTGCTACGTTTTGGGTTTTTTTGACGAGCGAGTGGAGGCAGACATGATAACAGGTGGCCAAAAACAGTCTAACAAAACGTGGTGAGAAAAGAGAGAAAAGTGACTAAAATGGGCCAATAGCAGTCATGAATGGCCAAAAAACAGGCAAATAAAGAGGAACCAGGTGGTATGTAATGGTAAAGGGTAGCTTTAATGGGCAGTATTTGGCGAACTACAGTGAAAAAGGGCAAAAAGTAGCAAAAAATAGTGAAAAAGGGCAAAATGTAGCACACAATAGTCAAGAGGGCAAAAATGTGGAACAAAAACAGGCCAAATTCAGGGCAAAAGGAAACAAGTATTCATATTTATTGGGCAATATTTAGCTTATCTGGATGAAAATTTTCCAAAAATTGATAAAAGTGTCAAAAAGAACTTGCAAAAATGGACAAAAAATAGGAAAAAAGGGATATTTATTGGCAAAAGGTAGCTAAAGTCTGAAAAAAGTGTTTTGAAAAGGGGCAAAAATTGGTCAAAGGAAGTTGCAAAATGGCCAAAGGAAATAAGTTAAAACGTTTCCCCCTTTTGAGGTTTAATGGGGGAATAATAATTAAAATGTTGAGCATTACTGACTTAATAACAGCTTCTACATGGTGTCCTCTGATAATGTAGTGGGACGTTCTGGACATAAAATGCCTGGGCTGGATTTGTGTCCCAGTGTGGTGACAGCTTTCAGTTTATCCTGAAACAAAAGCACTAATGCAGTTTTCCAACACCTAAAAATCTACTTTCTCACATTCTATTTAACTGTAACAATTTGTTCAACACACGCATTTTGTTTTTAGCACCTTTAAATCCAGGGGATCAGTTTGGGAACTTTTACTGAGTGCTGCCTTTCACCTCAACATAAATGCAGTGAGATCCCCTCTCCCCTGACAGTATCTGTTTCCTCTGTGTGGATTCTTTGTGAACTGGACCCCTCTGACCTGTTCCTTGTCCCTGAGCCCAGGGTCCTGCCCTCCCGCTGTCGTCCGTCCTTCGGGGTACAGCTGACCTCTGAACCCCCGCCTCGCCCCAGAGGCCCAAGCTACCGACCCTGCTGAAGACTTCACAGGAGAGAAGAATACAAGACGGAAAGTTTCTCCTCATTGCAAATCACGCCTGGAGCTGCATCATGTTGGGAAACGCTGACAACAGCCTGTAATCCCCACGGAAAACAATCAACGGCTGTTTTACACAGTTTAGCTTTATACATACTGGACCTAAAAGAAAGTTTGTTTCCACGCCCCGAAAGAGATTTGCTACTGTGTAGCAATGTAAGCATACCAAACTGCCTAGCTTTATTAATTAGGAGCGGGTTGGTCGGGTCAACATGTGTTTATTCTCAGGAAGGAGCATTAAGAGGATTAGCACTAATCAGGGGGGATTATGGACAGCTATTACCCAGCTGGATGGGACTCTGTGGCCTGATCTCTTCACTTTGTTCGCCTGCGGAGGGAGATGTTTGGCTTGGAGAAAAGCTTGGACCAGAGATAATGATGCTTCTGGTGATGTTTTCTTTGTAAACACAAACACATCGGCCCCGATCACTTCCCTTTGACCCAGACTGTAATAAAGCAAACGCAATAAAGAAGGCATCTTTTTTTTTTTTTTTTTTTTTTTTTACATTGAGGATTAGAGTACAGGGAGAAGAAGTTTGAGACAACTGTGATGAAGATGTGTGCTTGCGTGCATGAACGGTAATGACAAATCAAGTCAAAAACATGATTTATTAATATAGAAACAGGTAATCATTCATATTTTCATGTCTTCACGTATTTTGAACAAGAACTCTCAGAGAGCGCAAACCTAAGGATGAAATGTCTATCCGCATTAATAACACAGAAGGTCCAAATGTATGGGGACCCCCACAAAAAAACGCATGAAATGAAAGGCATGAACCGGATCTGAGCCTGATGAAACTTGGTGGAATAATTGAAAAACTAACACAACATAACTGAGTCCAATTTCATGAAGCTCGATCAATTATGACCTGAGACATGATTTTTTTTAATTTTGCTAATGACAAGAAAGACGGGCATTTTTTCTTTGTTTTCTCAAACTGATCCAGAATCAGTGTATTGATCCTGATCCACTCCAAAATGTCAAACTGTATTTGAATCTTCCATGACGTAAGGTCTATCTTTGGTTGAAATTTTGTCATAATCTGATAAGTACTTTTGACATAATCCTGCAAACAGACTAAAAACATAAGAAAATATAAATACAAAATTACCAGTGAAAATATTACCTCCTTGGTGGATGTAATTCAATTTTAATGATTCAGGCTTTAAATGGTTAAATATGAGTTTATAAAACAATGTTTATTTTATGTAGGAAACAAAAATCATACTTTAATATACGCTTACTGTAAGTATTCATGTTTTTATCTAAATAAGAAAATGATCTCGGCCTGTATTAATATTATATACAGCCTCCTAGTGTGTTAGATTACCATAGTAGTAAATGTGTGAATGCCTGTGAGTGTCAGACCCGTCTATGGTGCATCTTATCTCATATCCTGTCTGAGCTGGGACGGCCCACTGCTTTAAAGCACTGCTGTTCATCAAAACATTATAAAACATGCAAAATGTCATTCAGCTGGAGCAAGAATCCAACTTTGAAATGTGCAACTGTAAAAGGTCCGAATGCTGCCAGATTGTTTTATGATGACTATAGCTGTGTTTCCATTACCCTTGGAAATGTACAAAATCTAAATAGTGCAATAAAAACTCGTAATGGAAACACCTGGATTTCGTTTCAATATTGAAATGTGTCGCAAAAGCGCCATGGAAACACTTTTTCCACAAATACGCGTCACAGAACGTGACGTACGTGGTCACATGATCACTTCTGTCCGAGTAAACATGACGCGGTACGTGTAAACAGAAGAGGAGACCAAGTCATTTCCTATGCTGCGTTCACACCAAATACGTCTTCTGCGGCACCGGACGCATCTCCCGCACGAAACAATCAAAAATGTCCCCATTCGCATTATATGCACGTCTGAAGCGAAGCCCCGCCCACCAGCGACACATCCAACTCGGTGAGCTTCACTGCCTGCTGAAGCGAGGAGCTGTGCTCTTTTTTCTCCTCTCACCAACATAAACCACCAGTGAAAAAAGCCGGTGTAATTAGCGGCTAATGCTATCCTAGATCAGTGCTACGGAGAGAACTTTTACCTGCTAGTACCACTTCCTCGCTGATTCTCCTCCACGCCAAATCCTTCCAAGTCCGGTCCCGGTTATAAAGGCCGTGTCATACAGCTCCAGGTGGTCACACACAGCTTCTACTCCATGGTTGAATGGGTGAACAGACCAGTGTCCATGTTGACGTGATGTCATCAAAGACGCTGATTGTCTTTCGTCATGCGAAACAGCCGTAGGAGTTCAATATTTTCAACCCTTGCGAATGTGCGGATATGTGTAAAATCGGGAGCGCGCTCGCACGGCCAACGCACAGGGAAGATTTTGCATCTGGGACGCATCTACCCATTGACTTTGTATGTAATCTGGACGTATGGACATTTCGTGACGCATCCGGTGTGAACGCAGCATTAGCATTAAACTTAAAAATGATTACTGCCACATTAGACGTGAAAAAACAAAGGAATACAGAGTGTTTCATAAGAAGGTTTGGAGCGTCCGGCTTTCTGCAGTGAGGTCTCACATATTCACGAGAGTTACGAGGCTTCTGCCCAAAACAACGTTCAACGCGCAATCATACTTTGTCGACATTTAGAAATATCACTTTTACTTTCAGGAAATCTGTAATGGAAACGCAGCTACAGATGAGAATGAGAGTGGATGATGGAACAATATTTCATTGGAGAGTTTCAAGTTTGGCTTCACACTTTCCTCTTAACAGTATGAAGTCAGTTTGTGACCTTCAAATATGAACGCTCCACCTGCACCAAATGTATAACAAATGAGTGTACTTATCAAAGAGAAAGCTGCAGTGTAATTGCTTGGGGTTAAAAATACATTTTCCAATTTCAATCGTTAAAGTAAAGCCTAACATTGTGTGCCTGAAATCCGTGCCCACGTTCCTTACGTAGCACGTGAGGACGTGCATCCCACTTTTGGATTGAGGTGCAAAAGTATCCGTGGAGGCTGAAGTGGAGAAAGCAACGTGAATATTTTGCAAATACAGCATTAGCCCATTGGGGGAGGAAGGGTTGATTTACATTCCTGAATACACAGTAAGCACTGGAATGTATTGGCTTTAATAAAAACCCAAAACACAAAAACATGCATCACTTATTTCTGTAAAAAAAAAAAAGCGACATGTTTTTCCTCTCTTTGGGCGTGCCAGTGGTTTCTTTTAACTGTACTGGTTTTCTAATCACAGCCCAGACACGCTTGTCATCTTTATCACTTCGTCATTCTTAAAAAGAAGAGGATGCTTGTCAACAGTCTTGTGGCTGAAGTGCTTGTATAATGTGTGGCATGCGTGATCTGGAGGTCTGGCCGTGTTTTCTGGTCTTCATTAGACTTTAGTCTGAACATCTTTGAGGCCTGACAGAGAAAATCCTTTCATGTGTCCCCTTGGCTGGTCCCACTCACAGAGCCTAACCAGAAACATGCCACTGCCCAGGGCAAGGTCACATTTCTCACCATCGCACAGCTTTAAAGCTGCATTTGCCTCTCCTAATGGAGGGGGAAACACTCTCATTGTTTTTCATCAATCTCACAGACAATATATTCCATCTTATCATATTGAACGAGCACCAGCGTGAAAACGTCCATGTGGTAGTAATCTGGAGCGGCTCGATGATCTCACTGACCTGAAACTCACATGAGAGTGAAATTTGGGAGTTTTCAGATCGTTCAGGTTAAGACTGGTGACATCTCAAAGAGGGAACATCGAGTACATCCTTTTCTTCTTCTTAATTCATCAAAGTCCAAAGATTGTGCCTCTCATTAAAAGTTAAATTCCACCAGTCCCTTTGAGGAGCAACGTCATAGTCAATCTGTTGAACGTTGCGGGATGGTCGACAAAAAAGTGGTAGAGAAAGAATGATGCATGCACGGCTCGATGCGATGCCACTAAGCAGAACGAGTGCACGGGGGTCAAAAGGAATGTACAGAAGAGGCAGCATGTGTTTGTACTCCACTTGGAAAATACATGGTTTTAACTGAAAGAGAAGCAGATAAGTCACCTGTTTCAAACTCAAGGCCCGGGGACCAAATCTGGCCCTTTAGACCATCTAATTTGGCCCGCAGGAGAAAGTTAAAAACACAGGGGGAAACAAAGTATAGTCTTTTTTGGTTCAAGTACCTGAATCCAAGTACCCCCTTTGTCCGACTACAACAATTTCTTTAGAAAACTATTTAAAAACAATTATAGAGCATAATGGTCAAATGAACGAGTGATAACACATTTTAACAGTATTTAGTGCAGTGGTTACTAAATTAAGAATTTCTGGCGACCCCAACTATTTTTTTCTCGTATTAGTTTTTGATCATGTTTGAGCTCATATACTGTATATATACAGTGGGGCAAAAAAGTATTTAGTCAGCCTACAATGTGATTTTCAGAATTTTTTTTTTCTCATTTTGTCTCTCATAGTTGAGGTATACCTATGATGAAAATTACAGGCACCTCTCGTCTTTTTAAGTGGGAGAACTTGCACAATTGCCCCACTGTGTGTATATATATATATACATATATATAAATCAGGTTGAAAAACACTGATTTAGTGGCTCCTGAATAGATTTATTTCTATTTTTTTTTTTTTTATCATTTCCGGTCATATCACGCATGCGGTGGGACCACGACTGACACTTTATTAATATTCAAACACACTCCATTGCGTACCCCGAGGTGTACACGTATCCCCATTTGAGAAACACTAATCTCAATGACAAAATAAATACACAAATTCAATGAAACTCCACAATATTTGGAGGATCTCAATTCTCCAATGCTTTTATCACATGACTGCACACTCTTTAAGTCTCAAAGAACACAAATTTCCTGAAATTCTACATAATTTTCCCGCATGAAATAAAAATTGGTCAAAATCAATGAAATTTAAAAGAGAAAATCCTGCATGGACTGACATCTGTCTTTTATGTTATTGAGCCTTACATATTTCACGAGTCATACGGTGTGTAAAATGCAAACTTGGTGACATTAATGTTGAAATTGCTCATTTTTACGCCTAAAATCTGCGCCCACTTAAGATCGAACTTTGTATTTGGCCCCTGAGATACGTATATAATTAATATCTAACTATGGGATTGTTTTACAATGTACCCCTTCACTGGAGTCTGACTGCAGTCAACGGGGACATAATGTCATGCAAAGTGCAGAAAACATCGCTGGCCCTGCAACGTAACAAAGCTTTTGTCCTCCTGACTGGCCTATTATTTAGTTGTAGATTTTTTTCTTTTGTGTCATCTGCAATTTGGACGCCTTGCAACGTGGCTCAAAGGAAGCTGGAGGCCCTTTTGTTTTTCTGTTTTCACACTTTGAGGGCCGCAGTGTTTTTGTGTGTGTGCGTTAAGGGGAGCTGTGACGACCTGGAAGGGGAAAGAGGCTGGGGCTGGCTCACACACGCTAAACACTGGCCCCTAAAACAGAAGTGAGGGAGAACAGGATTAGTGTGCACCGAGCAACAGACTAATCTCTGTGACATAATAGAACTGTACATAAACAACACCTCTGAGACAGAAGTGGTCAAATACACACTTAGGGAGAAAGTGTGTGTGAGAACAAGGACTTGGGAAAAAAGGGAGGGAAGAATCAGACACCTGGATATGTCTTGACTTTTTGCTAACAATTTTTTTTTGTAAAAATGTATTTATGTATTTCTTTTTTCAATTCGTTTTTAAAAATCTGCCTTTCCTGATTAACGGTCACATGGGGCTAGAAATCGCTTACTTGCTCACATTCTAGTCCAGGACATTAAAAGAGCAAAAGTTTAGCTTTGTTCCTAATTTTATGGAAATGAATATTTAACAGCATTTCCTCCTGTAAATTTCATAAGAATTAGAAAATGTACTCAAAAAATGTTCACCTAAAGGTGCAGTCGTCTGTAGTCTGTAGAGCAAGACCTCCTTAAGCTCCTCCCCCTCCGCTATGTGCCTGTCAGCGCTTAGTTCAAAGCCACGCCCCCCACACGCTTCAACACGCAGGGGAGACGATGTGTGAGACACGAAGGCATCTGATTGGTTCTTTCCATTCGGACCGAGTGGCAGGGATTGGTCAGAGTTTTTACAGCTGTTACAGAAGTCTGAATAATTTGGCTTCTTTTTCTAATTACATACTTGATGAACAGGATCGCATAAAGCCAACTTTTCAGTTATGATAGAAAAAAAAAGAAATGTAGCTAAATAATAAAAAATCTATTTTCGCCCCCCCCAAAAATAAAAAAAATAATATATATATGTATATTTGTTTATTTATTTCTGTACATTCTCAATTCTTCTTGTATATTCTCTATAATCTGTATTTTTATATTATTTCAACCCTGTTTGCTGCTTCCTGACGGAGCCTTCCCAAGGGATTAATAAAATCTATTTAATCTAATCTACAGTAAATGCAGACGTTTATTGTATTAATGATAACCAGTTACCATTCTAAATTATTTTTGTTAAGACCAATTTTAAATGATTACTCTACATGTCAACATAGAACAAATTTCCCATTCCTGATCCTGTCATTTGTTCCGCGTGTCTCCTCACTCCAATACACCTGATCTCTAAATGTGTTATGAGCCTGTTCTAATACAATTATTGAAATGAAATATTTATAATATGATATATATATATTATAAATAATATATATATATATCATATTAGGATGTGTTAAAGATGGAAGATTGGAAACAAGCAGCACAGTAACTCTCCAGGAATGTTTTAATATAGTGTTACTATGAGCTAAAACTGTTCCTTTACAAAACATATCGACTGCATCTGTGTCTGAGGGGTTAGTGCGGTGTATACGCTGCATTATTAGCCCTCACTGCATCACTTCTAGCCTAGCTATTACAAGGTTGGGGGTTGTTGAGCTGAAGTGCCATTTAACACTTTTCAAATACACAAGTGCTGTGAGAAGCTGGACGTTACATTACCACAGCAACGACTATTTCACCAGAGCTGCAGGACTGAACCACTTGTTTATTTGGACTTGCAGAGCATGTGTGTCAGACTCGAGGAGCCGTCAGCGTCTGTGCTGCTGTAAGAGTCTTGTCATGACGAACGCCACGGCCAAAAAAAAAAAAAAAAGCAACAATAATTGGCAAATTGCAACGAAAAGTGTGTCCGTTTAATTTCCACATCAGTCTTAATTAGACACAACAGCGCTTGGGTAAGGGATTGTTTTATTACTTAGCAGTTTGTACAATTTCTACCATGGAAAAATAACATGTAACATAAACTTTATTTACAATTCCATCTTTACAAAATGTCTTTACAAGAGTTTTTTTTTTTTTTTCCTTTTGCTGGTTCAAAAAAGGTGAGGCTAAAACAAACAACGCACACAAAAACAAACACATACACATTCACACACACATCCAAACCAAAAGTTCATAAAACACACATAAATAAATATAGACATTCACTGACTGTGCCATGACAAATATTTCTACAGCCAAGAACATGTACAATTCATCGTTTCCACACAAGTTATAATTTCATTAATAATAAACAATACATATAACTTCCAATATAGTTCTTTGTTATTCTGTTAGTGAAATATTGCTAACATATTGAAAAGACGTAACACAGACATCGTCTCATGCCAACAGAACGCTAACGGTGATCATGCAAATCCATTACGAGCTTTCAGTCGAACGCCCGTAATTCATTTACAGCTCTACAAATCAACTGTTCTACATGCAACACGCTACGTGAAATACTCAGAGTTAAACAACAATGACTTTAGTTACATCATCCATCAGAACGCACTGTTGACCTATGAGCCGCTTTCATTGCAAACACAAAATAAATAAACGGGAGCTCTACTATTCTTTATCCAGAAATACACTTACACGTCTTCCATCTTTCCATTTCAAACTGATTTTCAAGAATAAATGTGTTGATTTCGTATTGGAACCAGATCGGATTTCCTGCTCTTTTTCTCGGCACACAAAGGAAGCCTGGATAACAACTGTTTCCCAGGGATGTTGCAGATGTTTCAGGTCACGAGTGGGAATCGGAGGAAGCGGTTTTACTAGCCAAAAACAATTCTGAGACGTTGCGGTATGATATCCACTGTACAGATAAAAACTTTTCCAGTTAAGAGAGAGAATGGCTTGCGAAGGAACAAATGACGTGTTGTGGAGCCTGGAGATGGTGGACTGTAATTCATGAGCAGAGGAGGGTCAGTTCATGTTCTGGTTGAGCTGCTCGGTTCCACACATTCCTTCGTTGGCAGTCGGCAGCACCAGGAATACTGATGCTACGTGTGCCTGCTGGGTTTAACCCACCGCCGCCAAACTCAGTGTCTCTCTACAGACGTTTTCTGATGATGGGAGGAGTGATGCTGCCTGAGTCGCGGCCCTTTAGGACACAAATTACAAAACATGACGGGAAAAATGTTGTTAAAATGCATAGAAATCTCAAATGGTTTGAAAACAAAATGATTATATTCATGAATGGTCTTCCTATAGAATATTACAACAACTAAAACTCCTTTTTATTTATACCAAAAGCTTTTTTCCAGCCAAAAATATTGACAGGGTTTGGGTCAATTATAATTGTAATCACGTAATTGATAACTAAATACAATTATGGCAACATTATAATTGTAATTGTAATTTAAAAAACACGTAGCTGTTGTAGTCGTAATTAAATTGCAATTGAGTTCAGATATTTGACTTTGTAATTGTAATTGCCATTAAAAATTCTGTAAAAACGAGTAAAAAAACTGTGGAACCATGTTACAGTTCTATGTACGGTTCTACACATACTGTATGTAGTTAACAATTAATAAAATATGTTTCAAATTAAGCTTTCCACCATTTTCCACCAAAAATATTTAAATCGCAGGGTATATTGACACAAAAAAGTGCTCAGATCCCCACACCAAAAATATTAAAACCAATCTTTTCATTGATTAGGAAGCCTGACAATGTAATCAATAGATAGAAAATAAAT
The DNA here is from genome assembly GCF_900634775.1 of Gouania willdenowi. Classification (NCBI taxonomy): domain Eukaryota; kingdom Metazoa; phylum Chordata; class Actinopteri; order Blenniiformes; family Gobiesocidae; genus Gouania; species Gouania willdenowi. The sequence goes on along the minus strand of NC_041064.1, from coordinate 15,548,413 downwards.
TAAACAATAGATATTTATTATTTGTGTATTTTACAGCTGATTTAGGACCCGTTATCGTTAAAGAGAGCTAACACAAAAGCAAGGTTCACTTTTATTAAAGTTATTTATTTCACACTCAGTAATAGTGATTAATTGTAGTTAAGGTTTAGTAATTAGTAATAATTTCTGAGACTAAAAAACAATTGTAATTCCATTGTAATTGCAAAAAAAAAAAAAAAAAAAAATTGCTGGTCACCGTAATCGTAATTTATTTGTAATTGAACATGTAATTGTAACATGAACATGTAATTCCAACTCCGACAGAAATCCGTTATTATTCAACTAGGCGTGTAGTTAGTGCTTGTTTTATTTTACCCAAAGTAAGAACTTCATTAGCACAGCACTCAGTAACATACAGAGCTGTGCATGAATGGAATTCATTACCAAGTGACATTAAACAATATAATATATATATATATATATATACTGTATATATATTATTTTTTTTTTTTTAATCCCTAAAAAGACATTATTTATTAAGAAACTTTAACGACAAACACTATTTCTAATACTTCGGAGTATTTATTATGTCTGATGTTACTGATTTTCTTTGAGTTGTAGTTGTTGGTGTAATGTGATTATTATTATTTTTCATTCTATAAATTGTATATATGGGGATCTTAATGAACAAACAACAAACAAACAAATATATTTAAAACTATACCTAAATTTGATATAGTTCCTATTAACATTTACCCATAGATTATTCTATATATATATATGTTACTGTACATTATATTTGTGCATTATTTATTTACTTTATTTCCTTCTTGTTTGTTATTTTTGTTGTAATTCTCACTGTTGTTTTTTAGAATTAAATTGACTTGGCTATAGACTGTAGTATGTATAACACTTTTGTGAGTATACATTTTGTTCATGTAAACATACATGATGGAATGAATGAATGATTACACACATTTCAAAGAATCTAACTTTGTAAATAAGTGGAATGAAACTGTATTTAGTGCCTTTTTAATAGATTTTTTTCAACAGTTTTAATAATTTCATCACACGCCCGGCTTAACCATGACTGACCCTTGTATTTTCAGTTAATGTTCTAATCAAGATCATTTCCATCATCATTATTATGATTAGCATTTTAACTAAAAATAAACATTAATTAATTTGTTTATTTACCCCCTAAAGTGCCACTGCGTACCTCCATTAGAGAAACACTACTTAGTAAATGATCTTTAGGTGGTTACTCGATGGTGTAACATTCAGTTCAATCCAGACCCAGACTTTCTGTGTTGAGTTTGCATGTTCTCTCTGTGTGACACTGAACGAGCTGAGCGTGTTTGAAGTCAAGCCTCAGTTTCGTGCAGTGCATTGTGGGATGTGGAGTCCCGGCGTAGATGGAGGCTTGGAAGTGTTTTTTACTTCATTCTTACCGTGATTTCTTGTGTTGCCCCCAAAATCTCTGCCAAAGTGACTTCCCAACACATTTCTGGTGTTTTCATGGACTGAAAGTTGAGGGAAAAACAATGGTGTATGTTTATTTTGGGGCTTACATGGAAAGATCTGAATCCTGTCGAAATTGAGTGTCTCAGAGTGAGGTGATATCCCGAGGAAATGAGAAATAAGGGGAACAAACTAGAACAAAAATGGTGTCAAGTGAATTACGTGTGGCGTAGAAACATATGAAATCTTGTTAAGAATGAAGGAAAAACACTTCTATGCATCCGTTTATGGGACTCCACATCCCACAATGCAATGTGCTAAACAACATAAATCAAAACGTGTTTACAATTCAAATCAAAAACGAACATTTTAGCGCTAATTTCAACCTTTTCTGTCTTTTCTTTAGCAAATGATCATTGATTGATTTCTATCTATGATGCCTACACTATGATTTTATCTTCCTGTATTTGTATACTTTATATTTTCTTTCTTTCCACAATGGTTTGTTATCAATATATCTGTTTTCTCCAAGCTTACACTTACATATGAATGCATTGCTTGATTCAGGAGTTTTAGGATTTTTTGGGTAATGCACTGAAGTTTGACCAGGCCATAATGGGGAACAAATTGTGCATTGGTAATATTAATATTTTATCAATTTTATTGTTTGTGTGCATCAATGGCTCATAGCAACTCAATATGTAAGCAACAGAATACAAAGAAAGCTTAAAAAATATATTTTTCATTACACAAAGCTATATATATATATATATATATATATTCACAGCCCCTGTGTGTGTATTTACTCATGATTACAGTAACGAAATTGCACCTTTTTTTGGTAGGGATTGAGTACTTACGGTGTTGTACGATAGGTAATATCAGGTTTGGGGTTTGGAAAGCCTTGACAGTAGCAGGACCTTCTCCTCCAGTAGTGATGACCTGCACCTCCAGCCTGTAGTAGGTGGACGGCCTCAGATTTGACACCACCAGCAGGTTATGATCCTATTAGGAATAGCAGCGAGCAAGAGAACAGACAGATAAGCCAGTGAAACACAACAAAACCCCCCTTTATACTTTTTTTTTTTTTACTGTGACAGGCCTGAAGTTTGCATAAGCTGAGGAGAAACAAACGGGGAGTACAACTGTCTGTGCAGACGCCATGACAATAACAAAATGTTTTTTATCGGGCTGCCTGTCTCCTCCTTTCTTTCGCTGGCAGTTGGGTAAAATGAACAGTGGGTGGTTTTATTTATGGAGAAGCTTGAGAGGCTGCGAGGTGCAGATATAAGCGGAACGTGTTGTTGATGGAGGAGATTACGTCAAAGAGCGGCGTTTTCGGAGCTCTCGCGGAGGATGAAAGAGGGAAGACATGAAGGCAGATGAAAAAGTAGAGCAGCGGGGGGGGGAAGGGGTTGAGAACTTGCAGCAGGACAGAATATCTTCAGATCGTTCCCGGTGTTAGTCTGCCACGCTGCTGCTTATCGCCAAAACTCAAGCAAAGAGGAGATAACTATTGTTCTTAAATCAACGCCACCTCTGACAGGTGCAAACACTGAACACCAGCTTATCTCACTGCAGAGAAGAACAGAATCCTTACTGAATTAAAGTGGGAACACATAAACAATCAAACATCCGGTGGCAACGTTGTTGACTAAAAATCTTCAGCATAGTCGACCACTTTGTTTTAAACTATATGTGAACAAAATATATATTGATATTTCCATTAACTAATAAACATGTAAAAAAAAAACTGTACAATGTACATTACCGTAATATCATTAATGTACCAGATCTAGCTAAAAGGTTATTTTTCATCTGCAGTCCCTGGACAGAATGTTCAATTGTCATCATAAAAGAAAACTAATCACACAAATTACAGGAAATATAGAGTAAATTATAATAGTAAATAAAATGCAACCACATAATAACATTATAACACTTTCAATCATAGTTACTTTTGTTGCATGGAGGGCGGGACAAGCCGATAAGTGAGCCAATAGGAAGTAAGCTGATTGTGTTTTCGGACATGAGACGACTCATGTGGTCTTACACATTTATTGTATTTACAAGATTAATACCATCCCATATCAGGCTGATCAATGGTAATTGAATCTAAAAAAAAAAAGCCTACATTTTTATGCTTTATATTGCAACAGATTTAATCAACTAACACATTTCATGTCTAAATCTAGACTATAACTGAAATTGTCCTAATGACTACATTTTGACTAAAACTAAGTCGCATTTTAGTCAAAAGACTGTAGCTAAAACTAAATCAAAATTTGCATGGACTTCAGTGTGCTGTAAGCCTTCTAATAATGACGGATTCAAGGATTTTTAATGGTCATTCACGCTGTTTGAATAAAATTGTTCACCAGAAACCCTTTAATAAATATATGAATACAATAAGAAATAGAAAAACACATACACATAAAAAACAGCAAGTATCAAGGTAACAGAGAACAAATTGATTCGGCGATATATTGCGATTGTTTGTTGCGTGATTATCGTATCAATCCAAAAAAATTCAAATCGATTTTTTTTAATGAAGTTTTTTTATAAAGAAAAAAAAAAACATTTAATTGCATTTAATGAGCATAGCACGTAAACTAGGTCACTAGGCTTCAGTGAACCACATGTTAAACTATCTCACTCCTCAATGCATTTAAGCTTGGAAGTTGATTTTCTTTATTTTCATAAAACATACTGGGCATTTTTAAAGATTTATGTGGTTACTTTATTTTTTTAAAGAATTTAAAACCTTCTAGAAGCAAAAGTTAAAGTTTTTTGAAAAGTGTAATTAATTTGACAGTTTGACAAACCTACCACTTGTTTGTGATATTTGTACTTGAACTACAGTTAGTTACCATTTACTTGTTCTCGCAAGTTAAAAAAAATAAATAAAAAAAATGGAATTAATTGTATTTCATATCATTTTGTACTTGTAAAGGTGAAATTTGTAATTATTGATATCGCAATATATCGTATTATTTAGTATAATGATATACCGTATCGTGACATGCAATTTATGAATCGTATTGTCAGATAAATGACAATGCACACCCCTAATCAGAGGACAGGCTTACCGGAGGCAGAATCTGGGACTGGGAGATGATACTGTTTGGCAGGCTGTTTTGTCGGCTCTCTGTGGTAATCTCTGCCCAGGTCACCTGGAAACCAGTGATTCGATGATGCGGTGCCACCCTCGACACGCGCCACAAGAAGTTACCCGTGATGTTTCCGTCCTTGATAGTGAAGGAGGCTGTCAGGTTCTCTGGTTTGGCCAAAACTTTGGGAGTTCCTGATGCTGTGAAGGGAAATGTGATGTAAATGTGGTGAAAACAAAAACATTAAACGGAGAACCAAGCCTACATTTGTGGAAATATCCATATTTTTCATCAGAAATTCTGGGACTGTATCAAGACTGCGTGTGAAAATAAGAGGAAGACGCCCACCCGGCTGCCTGAAGGTTGAAGAAAAATCCCTGTTCTCTTCAAACCACACAGAACAAAGTATCCTCTCATACATTATATCTGTCATACATCTGGTATCAATCCGTCCATCATTCATCTTCTATACCCACTTAACCTTTTCAGGGTCCTGGGGTGCTGGAGACTACTTCAGCTGACACGGGCCAGGGTACACAGTGAGCAGGTTGACAGTCAATCACAAGGACAGACAATCATCGTCAAACACATGAATGCACTCATGTTTTTGGAATGTGGGATGAAACGAGGACAACCAGAATGAAGCCACACACACTCTGGGAAAACTTGCTAACATTAGCTAAGGTTTCAGTACCATGTCTGCTTCTCCCTGCACAGAAATTGACCAAAAACTGAATGGCTACGATTAAATCATAATGATGTTTTTTTTTTAATTTGGAATTAATTATTATGAATTAAATTATTCGTAATTAAAGTGTCCTGCTTCGTGTTTACATGGAAATAGTAATTCCGAATTGAGATTTTCTGAGAACTGGTTTATTTGGCTTCATTCAATTTTGCTTCCGGTCGATGGGTTAGGAAGGGTTCTGATTGAACAGGGGGTGAACGTGACGTATCACGTCTATCAGGGAAAAAACACACAACAAACTTTTTCTTTTTGGCTACACAAAATCGGAATAAACCAGCCACCAAATTTGGATTGAAGTTTAATTTGGAATTACCATTTTCATTCGGAATTAAGTGTTTACAGGGTCAATTTAAAGAGGATTTCACTTTTATTCTGAATTAAAAAGGAATTAAAGCTCTCATGTAAAAGTGGCCGATGAAAGACGAACCATGGCCACTAACAGGATTGAAACTCAACGAAATCACCACCTTTGGATGTGGATGTGAGCATTTCACAATAATATTTCCAGATTTGATATCACATTATAATGGTGTAAAACCATTTGTAATATAGCATGTTGGCCACACACTAAGGGGCGGATTCACTAATCTCTGAAATAAAGGGTGATAAACCAGTTGCATCCCTAAATCCTTTGAAGACGCAATTTCCTCACCTGCTGCAAGGAATTGACTACAATTGCAGCAAAGATTAGTGCACGTGCAGAAGTGGTGGAGACCGCCCTATTTAAATGAGTGTTTTGTACGTATGTTGAACACGGAGCATGAAGGAGAGCTGAGTGCACGGAAGTGAAATAATTAATTTGAAGCAACAGAATTGGAGGTGTTAGTAGAGGAATCTAACAAAAATTAGATGAATTACAGCAAATACATAGATAGATAGATAGATAGATAGATAGATAGATAGATAGATAGATAGATAGATAGATAGGTTCTTCCTACGTGGTACCATCTTTAACAATCGTGAGGTGTACGGGAGTGTTTCTTGGAGTAGAAGCAGCCTCCGGCCATGGAGAGTGTGCCCCCCCAGCCACGGTGGGGAGACAAAACAGGAAAGGTTTTAACACGTTCTTAAAATTGCGAATTAATTCATCCCAAATATATTAAATCGAGGTCTGAAAATTCCATCCCTTTGTCGTCTTTCCTCTCCCCTGCCCCGTCTCCTCACAAATATCACTGCTGCCAACACTGAGCAAAAAGCTTTGACAGTTACCACCTGGTTGTGGGCCGTGCTAAAATTATACAGAAAAACAGAAGCTGGAAAAAGTCCAGCTTTGATGAATCGCATTGCTTTCCCTGCATTCATTTATGTGCATTTCCCCCTCCCATTTTTTGCTCCCTTTGTGAGCTCCGCCTACTTACATACATATTGATTAGAGGGAAACGTGTTAAATGGATTTTGACACCCAGCAGCCGCGCATGGAGTTGCACACGTTTTAAAACCCCTAAACCATTAGTGAATCCTCCCGTAATGGAGCGTAATGGAGTTTTTCTGGGTTATCTGGCTTCCACTCATGGTCCAAAACAACCTTCATGAGGTTTATTAGAATTTATATCTGCCATTGCAGAAAATGGGTGTGAAAATCTGATAAATTAACTACTTAGTCTCATGTAGAAAACTCTACACACCAAAAATTGGCCTTTTCTTTGAACAATGAATGGATTTCGTCCAGCATCGGGAATCTAATATAGTGTAAAATGCTGTTAATGTGGATCAGTTTGCGCACTCACCTCCCTCTCCTGGGCACGGGATGTGTTTGTGAGTCTTGCTCCGCAGGGTGGCACAGGTGGGGGTGAGGAAAGTGGTGCTCTCGTCCTTAGAACGCCGCTTGGACTTGAGCATGTGAACCGTGACTTTGTACTTGCATGAGAACAGCAGGCCCGGGAGGTTGATGTAGTTCTCCTGAGCGCAGAAAAAACATCATTCAGGTCCTGATGACTTTGACATGACACTAAGGTCAGCTCCCATGGAGCTTTGGAGATAATTAAATACACGGCAGTGGAGCGGATCGCGTTCCCACTCAGACTTCAGAAACATGCTCCACATTACAGGACCACTTTGAACGCTCACATGTTTGAGGTTAGATTCTTTTTACACTTCTCAAACAGCAGCAATATGAAGGATATTTTTATTGCTTCCAAATGTAGCAAAACACATGTAGGAGTTGAATAGGAAATAGCACCCAAAATAGATTGATGTGTAATTTGCAAAAAAGAAGCATAAAAAGATACATTGATGAATCCTGTGCAGCTGTGTTATACTGGGCACGGTTACATGAGGTTTCTTGTTTTGGAATTAATTATTCTGAATTAAACTGTTCTGCTTCGGGTTTACATGGAAATTATAATTCCAAATAAAAGTTTACATGGAAAACAGGTTTATTCGGCTTTATTTAATTCCTCTTTAGGTCTGGGGGTTGGGAAGGGTTCTGATTGGACAGGGGGTGAACGTGACGTATTCACATCTAGAAGGAGAAATCACACAACAAACCTTTTATTTTTGGCTACAACATAGAAAACCACATACCGGTAATGAAAAAAATTCACTTTTATTTGGACTGTAGTTTTGAATACAGCAGCACAATAACATACGGTTTCACTTTGGTCCCCTGAGCAGGAGAAGTCCATCAAAGCCAACGGTTAAAGCAGCAGCTGCTCTACCTCCACTATGCAGGATGTTGAGCGAAAAATTAACTTTATAATGATCTGCGCGTCATTAGTGAAGGTCTGTGGGTCTTTTGCTTCATGCCCCAATGAAGCCCGTTCCGTGTGTGTGTGTAAAAAGTCAGTGTGTAGTCATGTTTATACTTCCGTCAATCCACTATTTTCATTATAACTATGTCTTCTAAGGCTCTTATTAAATAAATGGCTTGAGTCTAGGTCGCCATCTATTGCGACTGGCCGAGCATGCGCAGAACGACCGGAATTAACTTAAAGTGTAATTAAAAGTTTACAAGACAGAGGAATTATTGAATTTGGAATTAAAATCAGAATAAACCAGCCACCTAATTCGTATTTAAACTTATTTCAAAATGACATTTGCATTCGGAATTAAGTGTTTACATGGTCAGTTTAAAGAGGAGTTAACTTTTATTCTGAATTAAAGAGGAATTAAAGCTTCCATGGCCACTGTTGAATATTCCTCTCAGACATTAATCATTCATTGATCGTATGAAAATAACACTTTTCTCTTGAGGGAAGCAAACAAAATCCCACAGACTACAGACTTCATACTGTGCAGTAATAAAGAAGCCCCATATTAATATGCACTCTTGTGGTTCTGTGTGTGTGTGTGTGTGTGTGGATCCTCTCTCATATGAAACAGCTTTGATTAAAAGTGAATGAGCTGCTGCGCTCAGATTAAAGCCCAAGCCTGAAATCCTTGGTGGCAGTATATATTTTTAAAAAAAAAAGGATGCACATCTCACCGCAACCACAGTTGTAGTTCCCAGAGAATGTGTCCACTGTCAGTTCTATGCCATCCTGTATCAGCCTGAGAGCCCACGCACACGTCTCCCTCCCCCACAGAAAAAGCACTTTCTGCTAAACAGACATGACTGCAACTGAAGACAAAGCCCTATGCAGTAGCACAGCCAGGGCTTTTTGAGAAGGTGAATAATCCCTCATTCTGGGAAACATTGTTGAAGTGAACATGTTTAATTGGCCAATACAACCAAATGCCTGACCACACCACTGACTCATAGTGTTTCAAACAACAGCCAATGATTTGCCCTGTGAAAGAAAAGGACCTCAGGTTCACTCGATGGAGTTGTTTTCTTTAGCTGAGCAATACTTTCCAAGCATCAGACAAAAGGTGGGGCATGTATGTGCCTTGCAGATCACATACTTGAGTGAATCGGCTGCTCGAGACCAACCTGGGTGACTGATTTCTCTGGTCCCCGGGTTTCATTGTGGCTGCAGTACTCAGGGCTCCACTGGACATGGTAGCGACTGACAGAGGGATCTGAGACGAGAGAAGAAAGATAAAAAGAAGGATGAGTTACACACCAATAAATAACCTTTCCCGTCCAAATAAAGACAAGTAAAACTCAAGCTTTTGCCAAATGTATTTATCTCATCTCACAAAGATGCTTTTAGACAGGATTTGCATTCTTTACTCAAACATGTGGAGTTGGGCTTGGGCGATGACAAATATCAGTAACATAACACAGAACACGGGATGAAAGATGACAGGTAACCCTGAGTCTGTGGGCTTTCATTGTTTCCATATTTTACTAAACATCAAATGTACAATCTGAGGTCTAGTCTCTGCCAAGGACGTCATATTTTCACCTGTGTTTATGTATTTTAGCAGGCTTAAGTCAAAAGTACGCAACCAATTTTGACAAAATTTTAACCAAAGACCGACTGTATGCCGTAAAAGATTCCTTAAAGTTTTGTGGGGGATCTGGATCAATATACTGATTCTGGATTCATTTGGAAAATAGAAAAACCCTATCGTCAGTGGCAAATTTTCAAATATTCATATCTCGGTTCATCTGTATGAGATTTGACTTAGTTACGTAACAGTTGGTTCCTCACTTATTCGATCAAGTTTCATCCGAATTGGATTTGTCAAAAAAATTGGGTTGCACATACATTTGAACCTACTGTATCACTATTTACACAATGAATGTCACTCTGTACCCAAATCTCCATGAGGTCCCTTCAATAATTCAGGTATGAAGTTGTTTTAAGTGTGTCATAAAACAGGAGAGACATATTCTAGACACTGATGCAAAGTGTTACAACTTTTACTTAACGACAATGAAAGAAGAAGCTGAGGCAGCAACTATGGTGTAAATATGTGTACACAGCATTTTTTAATATTAAGCTCATCAGCAGAGGGGCAGCAGATTTGCATTTCAGACAAGATTAAAAAGTATAACAGAAACCTATATGTTACAGTTATTAAAAAGTAATTAAAAAATGAAAAGAGGAGAAAAAAATGGGAATTAAAGCTCATGTAAATGCGACCTAGGAACATAAAACAAACTAAAGTGATAAGAAATCATTGGAATATTTAAGCAAATTCACAAAGTTTAGTGGCAACATGAATAATTATTCCTCACTTTGTTACTTTGACAGTTACATCATCATTCTCTGGAGACAAACAAAATCCTGACATGACATTACTTGCGAATATAAATTATTAACACCTCTAAACAGCTAATGGCATGAATACATATAATATAAACTTGAATACAGAGCTTTACAATGCTCCAGTCTTGATGTTTAGAATGTTGCCTGTTTTGTCTTCATACTAATCTGTCTGCATCTTCTTTAACAAAAAAGGGAATGTAACTAAGGAACAAAGTGACCTTCAAAGTATATATCATCCAACGTGCTACTAATCAGTTACGCTCCATTGGTCAGGTGACAACCTTTGTACAAAGGTAATTAAAAAGTAAATAAACTCACTGAAGCACCATCACTGCTTGTGGACAAAACTATCCTTGATGGTTTAGTATCAAAGGACCAATGGAGCGTAACTGATTGGCTACACGTTGGATGATATGAGACGTGGATCTTTTGCTACTCCTTGGTCGCCTGGATTTTGACCCTAGCTCCTTGGCAACTGAATTTACACGTTGACTTTTTACAAAGGAATTTTCTTTTTATTTCTTTATTTCTTCATTTTTACACTGAATTTTAATGGGGCAGCACGCTGGGGTAGCACATCTGCCTAACAGCATTAAAGTCCTGGATTCAAACACTGAGGTGGACACTTGGGTCCTTTGTGTGAAGAGTTTTGCACATTCTTCCTTTGCTTGCATGGATTAAAATATGAATGTTAGATTAATTTCTTTACACAAAGAAGATTCAGTGAAAGAAATTAACATTCTAAATCCAAAGGAACAAATTTACTTCCATGGAACTCTGCCTAGGCCATCCATGACATACTCTTTCTCTCTTAGCTGGAGCAACATTTATTTAATTACTGCACAGAAGTTCCTCATAAACTCCACCAATTGTGTTTATTTTCCCATCACCCTTGTCTAATGTTACAAGATTTAATGTTCACTCAACTGTGTCACTCGGAAACGTGAAATACTTTGTTGATTAATAATTGAGTTGTGCTATGTTTTCCCCTTGGCGGGGGTCGGGAGTTGTGGTGGTGGGGAGATAAAAGAGGTCCTTTGATGGCTTAGACACAGATCTGGCACTTGAAGCCCCAGAGCTCTTTGGAAGCAGAAGAGAGGAATCGGGAAATTGGAAAAAAATTAAATAAACAAGATATAGTGAGAGGCATCTGGAGGAAAAGGGAAGTACTATGTAAAACAAGAAAGGGAACATGGAAATCAGGTGGGGAACAGAAGCTCAGCAGTGTTTGATAAAGCAGGACTGGAAGCAAGCCTCAGAAGCACCGCCACTACGGATCTGCTGTGTAGTGTCTGTGGTGTAAGGGATGGATCTTTTTATCTGAAACTGTTGTAGCGTGGACAGAGTCGGCCCCTTTGGTCTACTGGAGAGAACCCAGAGGCCAGGCTGCTTTGAGTCAAAAAAAAGTCGAAGAATGAAAGTTTAATCATGATTAGGTTAACCTGTCCCCTTCACTGTCAAACAAACCAGATGTCCGGAGACTCTCGCTCTCCAGACCATCTGTACTGTTAATAATCGGCAAACCTGGGTTATCAAAGCCAGGGTCAACGCTCGGGCTAATGAGTGGCAATGGCTCATATGCAGAGTGGTGACCAAGACCACAAAAGATGACCCAGAAAAAGATCCTGGAGCATGATTACTTTGGTACTTTAACACAACATGTCATTATTTAAGCTCAATCCTCATCAGCATGATTTAGCTCAATCAAGGTTAGTCATGTTAAAAGCTCTGAGACAACAGTGTCCCCCAATTTCTTTTACTCTCTGAACTAGATTCAGCAGTTGGGTTCTCATCTCACCAAGACGCTATTAGCCAGGGTTTGGATTCTTGACTCCAACATGTGGAGTTGGGCTTGGGCGATGACAAATATCAGTAACACAGAACACGGAATGAAAGATGACAGGTAACCCTGAGTCTGTGAGCTTTCAATGTTTCCATATTCTACTAAACATCTAATGTACAATATGCCAAGCACGTCATACTTTCACTAGTGTTTATTTATTTGTTAGTTTGTCTGGCTTAAGTCAAAAGTGCTTAATGGACTTTGGCAAAATTGTAACCAAAGACTGACCTTATGCCATGGAAGATTCCATTAAAGTTTGGAAAGGATCTGGATCAATATACTGATTCTGGATTACTTTGGATAATTGAAAAATCCGTACTACTCGTCATTGACAAAATTTCAGAAATTCATATCTCAGTTCGTAATTGGCCAATCTTTATGAAATTTGACTTTGGAGTTGGTTACTCACTTATTCCATTGAGTTTCATTTGCATTTGATTTGGATTGTGCATTTCACTGCGATTTGTTCAAAAAATTGGGGTGCCCATAGATTTGCACCAACTGTATTGTTATTAATGGGGATAGAAATTTCGTACGAGCCTTTTAAGTGTGAATGATCATGGTACTTGGTGGAGGTTTGCACCCTCTGAACGCTCTTGTTGGCATTACCTTATTAGCAGTCGCTATCCACCGATGACATCAGGTCGGATAAACTAATATTACTGCTCCAATATAAGTGCTTATATGAAGCTTGATGAAATACCGCTGTCAATCAAACCCTGGGACTACAGCTTTGTGTTATTACCCATCTTTTCTGAATAGCGGCACCAGGCTTCCCTTCTGGAAATGCATTACACAGCAACCACATGGTTGCACTTACATCACTGAATACCGCATTAATGAAACAAATCCGTACTTATTTTGGGTCAGTGGGAATTTGTAAGAACATTTCTTTTCAACATGAGTCATAGTCCTTGATAGGTATAATGATGTGTAAAAAAAAAAAAGAAACCAAGGATAGAGTTGAGTGCTTACCTCCTCGGTTCTTCCAGTAGACACGAACCTGCAGCTGGCCATCCTGATAGAAGGGAGTGCCAACCTCCAGAGGCCCCGAAGGGCGTTTGGACAGTGTTGATCCAAGAGAGGAAATCTCATCCTTCTTTGTCTTGAGCACTGATTTAGCTGGAGATGGAAAGAAGTAACATTTGAAGCTGTAGCCAAGATATGACAATACCTGCATTATAGCATGCACTGCATCGTATTAGAACATAAAATTAATCTAATTTTAAGATGACAGCTACACACATCTGAGAGAACAATTTTACATCTTGCGTATAATCACAAGTAAACTTTGAATTCCCACCTGAGCAACACAAGCAAAAAGAGATCTGGTTCATAGCACTGAGACATCATCTGTGCTCCCTAAATACTCCAAAGCTCCAAATGATTGCAGATGTGCTGTCAACATACTTTGGCAATACCTCCTCTCAGCAATTCTCATGATAGCGGTTTGACTGGAGAGTTAAAATCTAATGAACCCTACATTTCTATTTATCAGTTAGGTTAACTTTTCACTTACCAAAGCTATTGTACTTTGGTTAAACAAAGGTAACTTTTCCTGATATATTCAAGATGCACCAATATTACTATTCTGGCCAAAACCAACAATGAGGAAACCAAGGCCGAAAACCAAAACACCAAAAGATTATTATTATTATACCAAGTATTAGTATCATTGTATTTATTGTTATTACTGTGTACTAACCTCACTGGGTTGTTTAGGTGAAAAAAGTGTTTCAGCCACCAAAAACTTTTGGCTGAAAATGGATCAAACATGAATTTATGGTTTTCGGCCAAAAAATTTCAGTGGCCGAATTTTCGGTGCATCACTAAAAATCACACTATCATTGTTCAAAACATTTTTTTTTTTATCAATATATCGAAATATACAGTATATTTAACTACTATTATTTGGATGATGATAATAATAATAATAATACATTTTATTTAAAAGCACCTTTCAAAACACCCAAGGACACTGTACAATGGAATCATAAAAGCAATAAAAACAGGAGCAACAGAATAAAAACAATAAAAACAGGTGCAACATAATAAAACAGAGTATGGCATTGAGATGGTGGGTCCGTGGCTAGATGGTGTAGAACTGTCTGAACAGGTGAGTTTTGAGTTTGGATTTGAAGAGTGGCAGGGAGTCTATGGTACGGAGGTCGTGGGGAGAGTTCCAGAGCTGGGGAGCAGAGCGGCTGAATGCTCTGTGAACCATGGTGATGAGTTTGGCCGGTGGGACAGAGAGCTGGAGAGTGGAGGAGGAGCGGAGTGTGCGGGCAGGAGTGGCAATGTGGATGAGGTCAAATATGTACGGAGGGGCCAGGTTATGAAGTGCTTTGAATGTGATGAGGAGTATTTTGAAGTTGATTCTTTGTTTTATGGGAAGCCAGTGAAGTTGTTGTAAAACGGGGGTGGGATAGTGAGTGGTAGGAGTCCGTGTGATGATCCGTGCTGCAGAGTTTTGGAGGAGCTGTAGTTTCTGGAGAGATCTCTTAGGGAGGCCAAACAGAAGTTGCAGTAATCAATCCGGGAGGGGACGAGGCTGTGGACAAGGATGGCGGTGGTGTCGGGGGTGAGAGCGGGATGGAGACGAGATATGTTACGTAGGTGAAAATATGCAGAGCGGGTGATGCTATTGATGTGAGACTACAAGGAGAGTGTACCGTCGAGGATGACCGTCGAGGATGTATAATTTACCTTAAAACAATCTGGGGATTTTCTTTTTAAAGAAGGAAAGATTTATTAAGGTAATAAAGCATTCAAACACCAAAAAGTTTCTTATTTCTAAAAGCATTTTAATTGCACGTGTGCAAACAGATTAAAAGAGCACAGTAATGCCAGCAGCGGTTACCTGATTCATTACCCTGAGCAGTACTGAAGTGGAGAGAAGCCTTGGAGCTCTTCAGACGCACCTGTCCCCAGTAAGTAATGGCCTGCAGCTCTACATTGTAACTGCTGTTTTGTTGTAAGCCTTCCAGATTCACCCAGTTCTGAGCCTGTGACAAACAAAACACACTTGAAAAGTTGGCGGTCACATGTTACTACGCTGTCACTTGAGCCTCTCTTCAAAGCAGTGTTACTGTACCAGCCAGAGCCTCCGCTCAGCTCGGCCAGCAGCCAGCACGGGCCTGTGGGAAAGCCCTGTTTATTAAGAACACATGTGGAGCAGAGGAAGGCACGGTGGTGAGCAGATAGCCTTCAGGCCTTATGAGAAACCCATGTTATCAAAGCCTCCCAGGGCGTCTTCACTTTTGTCGGACTTCAAGCATTCCATCACCAGCGTGAACTTGATGAGTTCTTGTTATTGACTGTGCATGTTTTGACATTCCTCTACCAGCAGGCTGCTTTCAATGCCCCGAAGTGCCAAAGTGGAAACCAGTAGTACATGTGTCAATAGGTGTCTGGTGTCTCCCACCTTTATCTCCTGTGCACCACATCTGCTCTACATTTCAAAAGCTAATTCAGGAGAATACCCTACGGAGGTGTGGGTTCGACAGTCTAGACAATTGGTCTTTCTGCTCAGGTCTTTCATAAACGCTGAAGCTTCTCAAATACAGTTCAAGTATTGGAGCTTAAAAATTAAATCCATAGCAGGGATTGAAATTAGCACCTGCCAAACGTGGGTAACTGAATCCGTTTACCAGCCACCATGGTGGATTGCTGAGATCTGATCCAATTAATCTAAATGATCGATGTCAAGATCAGAAAGAACAGAGTTGGCCACAAATACATTACTCAGTCAGCTGCACAGAACTGTGGGAAATGCAGTATTTTATTCTCCAAACACCGTGCGAGCTGGGCCGCCTTGATCTACTCAAGCGGGTCAGCGAACCATATAGACAGCTGGCGCACCGAGCACGGTCTGTGGTCGGCTAAGGATGGACAGAGGTGAACAACAAGCAGATAGTTTCCAACTCTCCTCAAACTAAAGACGTGCTGCCAACTCCACAGCACACAGACAGGAACAAACCACTAAAACTCACACTGTGCATGACGAAGACAGTACTGACCCGACTCATACTACTCAGCTGAACGCACTGGAGTGCCACAACGTACGCAACCACACACTCTTGGGAGACAAGCAGGGAGACATGCAAGGAGACAGAAAGAGAACAGGGAGACAAACAGGAAGACTAGACTAGAATCCCAGTTTCCAGATGATAACCTCACAATCAATATCTTTAAGGCACAACAGTGAGCTTTAACCATAGAGTTAGATCAGTCAGATTAGATGTTTCTGTTTGGACCAAAGAGTCAGTTAGACTTCAGGATGTCTTCATTTAGACCAGTTGTTGTAAACCTTTTTGGAGGTACTGAACCCTTCAAGCTCCATTAGTGCATTAATTGAACCCTTCGTAGAAATATATAATTTCTTCAAAATAGTTATATATTGTATTTGGACACACACACACATTAGCATAGGCTGATTTTTTGCTTTGTTCAAAACACTTTTAATTTAGATTTGTTACTGTACTTTATCAATTAATAAACTAGTGGAAATGTATTTTGTGTAACCCATTTTTCCTGTGTCTTGACCTCTGCCGAACACCTGAGACTGTGGAGCGATCAAACCCAGGTTTAGAACCACTGACTTAAACTCTTCACTGGGGCAGATAATTATTACTCTCCATAAATGTTGATATTTTCCTTGATTTCAAATATATACACATATAGACATAGTCATCAACATCCCCCGCCAGATTAGTTGTGATTATAACTCACAACCTTTTCCTAAATGTCCTAAATCTAAGAACTTAGATGTATACAGGTACATACAAAAATAATATCATATCAGAATATAAAATTACTATCTTAAACGGTTTCTAAAAAAATCTGTTACCTTTGAAGATACCTCGAACAGAGTCCAAAAAACAGAACAAGGGCAATAACTCCGGGAAAATTAATTGCACGCTTCTCATTTTCGAACTCCATCAAGGTATTGATACCTTGAAGCCACACACTGAATTTGGTTATCCTATCTTTAACAGTTTCTGAGAAAAGCTTCCCCCTTTAACTTGGACGAACGGACGGACGGACACACGGAAGGACGGAGCTCAAACCTATACCCCCCTTCACACTTTGTGGCAGGGGATAATAAACAAAATGTTTAATAAACCTGATTTACCAAGGTGGATCCCTTTGTATTGTTGTTTATATACAGCTATAGCACAATATTTGGAAATGCCACGTTGAGGTTTAAAGTGTAATTGTTCATTATGAACTTGCTGTTTATTAGCTGAACTTCTCTCCTCACATTTGACTGACTTTTCTATAACAATTTTCACTTCCTCTGTGTGGTTCCAGTGCAGTTGAACATATGAAATATATAATAATCCTAATAATTAGCTCTGCTAACAAGCACTGATTTGGCAAAGACTATATGCATTTTACTGTAACTGTACACATCAATACTTCATTATTAAAGTGATTGATAACAATATTGAGTGGCTGGTAGATTTTACGATTTACCAGCAACTGTGGCAGGTGATAGTGATGAAAAATAACATCTGTCTTGAGGACCCTCTGCTGTTAATGTATGTGTTTGAAGTCTTTGAACTCTGCTGTACTCTCTGTATATTTAATAGCGCTGCCTATTGAAGACCTTATCTGTGACATTCCAAAGAGGAGTCATAAAACACATTCTTTCTGACATATGAAATATCGAGCCGTTTTTTGATCCAGGGAATTCAGAAAATCCAATGTCCATCATTAACGGGAACTCAAGGTTATTTTAAACTCATGTCAGTATTCTAGAAAGATCCCCAGAGTTCAAACTATGAAAGGAAAAAAAAAACGAGCCCAATGCGAAAGCAAAGAGTTAAGAATACATACCTGGAATGATTTATCAGGATTAACAAGGATATACTGTGCATCGTAGCTAATATGTTTTCTGTCATTTCTTGGCTGTCTTCAAATGGTCTTCTATCACATCAGTTTGTTTTTTTAAATGATGTGTGGATTGTGTCCATCTGTGTCTGACTGATAACCCTGTAAGTACTTCTAAATAAATGCATCTCCAATTCCATGTTTATCTTTCATCCCCTGCACGCCTGTAAGGATATTCAGGGAGACGTGATGGGATGGAGAAAAAAGATGCTGAAGTAATCTTGGCTGAGTCTTCCTCGACAGGATAAAGGAATGAAAAAGAATAAGAAGATTACCCCTTTGGTGGTCTTTCTCCTTTTCTTCTTGGATGGCACCATGGACTTGGTGGGCACTGTCCAGCTCCAAAACACTTTATAGTGATGGATGGGAATATCGGGCTCCTCCGACGAGGTCCAGCTGAGGCGAGCGGTCACTGAGCCGTCCTCGGCCACGGTCACGTTGGTGACGCGCAGACTGGCGGGGCTGGGCGGGGCGGAAGGATCTGAAGACATGGCAACATTAACAACAAAAGGAGTACAACGCAGTCAGCAGTACGAATTACATCTGTTAGCATTTTAAGTCTCTCGCGAATCTTCGGTCATGGCAGTTGCTTTGCATGGATATTTTCCGGAAGAAAGCGTTTCCATCCCAAGCACCTTTCACCAGCTCTGAAATCGAGCTGAGGCGGAACAAGCATGACCCTGTGTTAAGTCATTTGTCCTCCATTGACAGTCTACCATGAGATATTATGACAGGTGTCATGCCTAGGACGGCTTTTGGCAGGACTCGGAGCAGTAGTCAGAGGTTAACAAACACATGGTGCTCACGTTGGCTCCGCACTCCACATTCCTGTACTCAAACTAATGAGTGGTGTGTGCATGTGTTGGTTGGGAGCAAAGCTGGTTCTGAACCTATTCATATGTAATGGGGCCCAGCCTTACTGCTGCCTGTCCAACTCAGGCAAGGGCCACATGCCAGACAGCAGACTAAAAAAGCCCCGTAATTAGAAAATGAATCCTGCTGCAGCCCAATCTGTTCTCATCCACCTGAAACACATTTAATATAGTCCCAAAAACACAACTATTGGACACTGCTCCACAGCAGCTGATGCAGGATAAATAAGCAGTCAGCTCTTACAAATTGCCTTCAAAATTGCATTCAGATGATACGGCCTTACTATGTAAATAATGGCTTTAAAGGGGGTTGAGCAGTTCATCAACACCATGATCAAACTGACTGGAAATTGGTTTTAAACCTGCAGAAGAATCATTTCCCTTCCTGGTAACTAGTTATAGCCATAGCATTGGGGACATTAGGATATAAAGCAGCTCATAAGCTGTTCCCCGTGAATAATAAAATCACGCATTTGAATTATGTATTCATTATGGAGTTAAATTTAGTATTTTTGCTCTGGAGTTTATTAAAATGCAGTGGGTAAGGCAACATCTTTTACAAAAGATGTATGTAACAGAAATTCTGGCACTAGGCTTATATTTCTCTCTCCCAGCTGCATTTTATACTGTCAAAATAGGGCCCATTTCATCCTATTTAAATCAAATGAAATGACAGAATATCATATTTTTGTACTTGTGATTTTTGGGCACCAAAAACAGTATATATGTATAACAGGTTCCATGTGTAGGACTATGAAGCTTTTTAGAGAGGAGCGGTGGAGGAGAATCTAGAAGTGACTGAACAGTGCCATCACAGCTTGTTCACTATAATATGAAATATGTCTCATTTACGTCACATTGCCTGGAAGTCAGACAAAACTAGTTTTTTTCTGAAACTTGCTAAAATTCCTACTTTTTGCTATATGATATATAGTGATGCTCTTAATAGTACCCTGAAAAGAACGGATGTTCGATATTAACAATGGTATTTGCCGATATCTGATGTGCCGACATCGTCCAACACTTACTTTCCAATATTAATCAACATAGATACATACGTAGACCCCTTCATGCCCTACATAATTTTAGGCCACATTATATGCATCTACATGGAGAATAACAACTTAAACTATTTCTGTTGCACCCCCCCCCTTAAAAGAATGGGCCTCCCCCATTGCAACAAAATTCTTACAAAATGAGTAAAGACAATTTAAAAGGTAAAAAATGTGAACACTCTTAAAAGCTTGTTTAAAAAAATATATATAAAATGTCAAATCAAATATTTTAGAACATTGATAATAAAGTTTTTTGAGTGCAAAGAAGAAAATATTTTTCTATTTTTCATGCTCAATGTTCAGCGGTTGTTCACCGCGACCCAGCACCCCTTGTATTAGGCCAACTTTTACTGTGGTGCCCCAATGGATGTTTTCCAAATAAAACATCATCTGTAGAAAGTAAGAAAACTAATTCAACTTCCTTCAGTGATGGAAAAAGTCACTTTTCTATTTTTAACACTTTATCTTAAACAACATCACATATTGGCATTTCATTATTGTTGGAAAAACCGATACTGATGTCAAGCGATATTACATTTTATTACATTACATTACAACTAAAACGTAAAGTCCTTTAAATACTGTGTCTCCACAATTCTGGTTATTCAGAGGTTGAATTATTGTAACTCAGAGTTCGATAGTGGGATAAATGCTGTAGGAATCAACGCTCTCAAAGTCGTTCAGTGGTTAAAATATGCTTGCATTTGAAAAAAAAAAGAAGTGCATCAGATATTATGAATAGTACCAGTTCTCAACATAAAGCATTTAACATTAATTTTGGCTCAATCAACAATGAGCAAATTGAGATATGAGAGTTTTAAAATCGTGGCTAAAGGTTCCACCTGTTCCTGTTCCTGTTCGGACAATAAAAAATGAAGGTCAGCCTGTGTCAAAAAGCAGTTCACACACAAAACAAGGCCACACACACACACACACACACACACACAGACACGCACATGTATATTAACGTATACTGACCTCTGGAAGAGCGGAAGTGCTTGCTGGGTGCAGTGAAGCCACGGGTCCCGTGCACGTTGACTGCTGCAACCCTGAACTGGTACCATCTGCTGGCTCTGATGTCAGCCATTTGGATGTGCTCCTCTGCAGTCTGAGGGACAGATGGGTGGAGGAGGGAAACCACAGGGGTCACGGTTTACGCTGGGTCACAGCCCCGTGTGAGTTTTGCTGCCACATCAGTCATGAGTGTGTTTCTCTTTGCCAAAGTTTCAAAGACATTCTGACTGTGAAGAATGTGCAACTGTGCTCAACAGTCCGTTAGCAGCCATGCAGCTGTAGCCTGTCACATGCTGGGACACCTACACTACACTGTCACAATAAAAGCCTGGAGAATGGAAATGCAAAAAATGTACAGTTAGATTGAGTTTGAAGAGAAGCTCTTCTGTTACATTTTATACAACCTGGAGTCCATTGATTGATTTTGTTGACAGGCTCCCTGCAGCATCTTTTTCAGAGGGGGTGACATAGTGTGCCTGTTCTGCCTGTAGTGTCCACCATACGGCCACACACCAGAGGTGTTGCTGGTGCTGAGCTCCATGAGCATTTTCTCTGTGCCTAATATCTTTTATTTATACTTTATTTTATGTACTTACTTATTTATTAATTTTTACTCTTATTCTAACTTTTGTTTGTGGCTGGGTGGAAACATACGCATGTCTGTGGCCGTGTATATGCGTGGCTAGGCTACATATAAGTGTGCAGGTAGAAGAGTGAGCATGGTATGTGTGTGTGTATACGGAAATATATTATTGCATGTACAATGTACTCTTGCTGTTTTTGTTGTTGGTTTTTGGGGTTTTTTTTGTTTTATATTTATTATTATTTTTTATTTTCTCATCACAATGTTCACTATTTTGCTTGTATAATATATAACTACACTTGTGTATACATGTTTTTGATGGTGGTAAACAGTGTTTGTTTTGATCTTTTGTTGTTATTGTCTCAATTATGAAAAGAAGATAAGTAATAGGTTTGGGGGGAAGAAAATATCCACATCTACATCTTTCCCTTTTTTCTTTGCACAATTGTAATGCACCTTTGAATCTGGAAATAAGAAAAGTTGAAACATGTGGGGAGGTTTTTTTTTTTACCTGGGCCACTGTCTCCCATTCAGTAGCATCGTCCTCACTTGGGTGTATCCCATAATTCCAGCGGCGCTGCACTACGTAAAGGACTGGCTCCACCGATATGTTGAACTTGGAGGACCAGCGGATCTCCAGCTGACCCGCGGGCTGTTCCAGGAACACCAGCTCCTTCCTTGGCTTCAATGGAACTCCTGAACAAACAAAAGAGGTTTTACAGAGGGAATGGATATCCCTATGATGTGGAATACTTCAAGTGAAATCAATCATTAAATGCGCTGAACGACCTTAAACTGGAAAGATAAATGAAGCGATCAGATGTGACAGGTATTGACTGGCAAAAGGAGAACTGACCTCATCACAATAGGTTTTAACACATGCTTTGGGACAACAGCATCATCAGTCTACTGTGATGGCTTTCAATTCTTCCAGGCCAGAATGTTTTCATAGCTGCGCTTCTTGGTGATGACACACATAATTTGCCATTAGTAATGTAATCCTGAACCCATAACAGGGTTTTTCTTTTCTTTTCTTTTTTTTTTTTTTTACGAACAGACACTTCAGTATGTGAGGTTAATTTGCATGACTGAACTTGATACTCAGCCTTTCAATGTCTCTGTGGCCATGTGTGATAAATTTGAGATTTATTAAGTGTGCTAAACACATCGCCAATTCAAACTTACTCCCCACAGTAGATTTATCGCAGTGGCAACGTAGTGAGTGGTTGATTGAGCGCCGGGCTCAGTGATAATGAGATGGAGATTGGAAAAGCGAGTTTGGAAGTACAGGAGAAAGCTGAACACATCGCATATTTCTCAATAAATCACCTCACTCTTCAGACCATTATGTTGGAGCTCTGCTGCTGCTACTGCTGCTGCTGCACAGTCCATTGCCGCTTCATATTTATCAACGGCGTTGCAAAACACGCTCGTGGCAACAGCCTGTGAGTAAACAACATAATCAACCCTGTGTTTTGAATCCAGAGCGTCTGAAACTCATATATCTCTATTCTGCCGCCATAAGAGGTGAAAAAAAGTGATTGATCGGTGTGCGTAAAATGAAGATGGAAGTGAATCCTTGAGCCACACGCAGATGGAGTGGATACTTTGTTTTCTCCCTGTGTTGATTTTACATGTTGTATCATGTAAAGCACATTGAGTTGCCTTGAGTATGAAATGCGCTATACATATAAATTTGCCTTGCCTTGCCTTGCCTGTGATAACAGCTTTAGGCAGCGGAGCAGCTGGGGATCATTGTGTTGTGGCTTCACAGCTCTGCAGTGGAGTGTGTGTGTGCGTGTGTGTGCGTGCATGTGCGAACAAACGTGTTGCATTTTCCTTTACAATAATCAACACCAAGGTAACCGCAGAAATTCCTCCTCTGCCTCTGTCTTTGCTCATCTTTCCAAAAAGTTACACATACCACACACGCCGCGCTAATACTAATACACACGCCACTCTTTTACATGAGGGAGACCAGAGACTGTACATCAGCGCCTCCAAAGACAACTTCAAATTCATCCAGACTTCATTCTTTAATGGCTGCACACAAATGAAAGCATGATGTAAATGCACTCGAAGCGTGATGTAGAGTACGGCGTTCGTTCTTGTCCTAATCATGCCAATAATTACACTTAAGGAATATAATTCCCAAAACGCACGCACGCATTGTCATAATGACGGCTATAATTACAGGGGTCGAGCAAAAAAAAAACACAGCAAATACTGCTTATTGCATGACTTACAGTCAAGGAAGAATGACTCAAGCATTTGATGGACCCGCTGACTTGTTTTGACAGTGCGAATGTGACTCCTGCTGAATTTAATTCAACTGACTCCTACACTGTTTCTGCAGAAAAATAAATATGATGGGTTGAATTATTTGGGGGGCTTGGTTGTTTTAAGAAAGGAGCTTTAAGAATCCTGGCAAACATGAAGAGAGCATGGAGAATATGTTTTTGTTTCTTTCAGGTAAATGCACCTGTTTGACGCCCTAACCCAAACAGGCACACACACACACACACACACACACACACACACACACACACACACACACACACACACACACGCACACACACACACACACACACACACACACACACACACACACACACACACACACACACACATCTGAGAGTGATCTCGGTTCGAGAAACGCTCCATTTCTTTCCGCGTGTGTTGCTAATAGCTTCCAGCATCATGGCTCATCAAGGAAAAAAAAACTCCTTATACATTTGACACAAAATGCATTCCTTATAGCATCTAGATTTACTGTCAGGTTCCTCAGGACGCTGCTAAATAAAGTGTGAAAACGAACTACCATTTCTCTTCAAGCTCACCCATGAACATAATGTCTTATCAATACAGGGCAATTTCAAGCACCAATTGGCAATTTCAGACTCATTTTCTGCTGCTTGGTATCTTTTCCATTAGGCTTTAGAGTCATGGAGACTCAAAGACAGTTCACATAATGAAGACCCTCGTATGATATCAGTAGGGCCTCCAATTTTCCGGGGATCGCGGAAAGCAGATGGAAAAACAAAATTCACGTTAGGAAACGAAAAAATCAATCTGACACAGGAAATGAACCCAAACCTGTTCTTTTTTCTCTCTCTTTATTTAAAATTAAGCCCAAACTTGAAACAGAAAGGCCTCATATGAATGTTTTGGGACGGTATCGTGCATTTACACGCTATGTTTCTACGTAAAACAAGTGACTGAATGTCTAGCAAGTGTGACAAACGGAGAAAAAACTCAAATTCTGCACAAAAATCCCATTCAAAATCTCTCACTACGTGCTGTGGTTCAACTAGTGATCATGTTATCCTGTATTTGAAAATTAATGCAGAGCTTTAGATTCCATTCGAATCTGAAAAAGCAGAGTTTAGTTGATGGTGAATTAGTTAAACTGGTAGTGATTTTACCTGGTGACACATCACAGCAGAAGCAACTAAACAATTACACGGTTAAGTGTGATTTTGTGCAAAACGTAATGGGGATTGGTTGGTTTACGGTAATTAAAGGTTTCACAAAAAATATTTTGGGGCCATATCACACATTTTCCTGGGATTTTTCCCATTAAACAATTGTCTAAGGGGTTAGCACTAGCAGTGTGGCTAATGTTGTTCTTGCAATGCAATCTTGTGCGATTTCAGCGTAACCATCCCTAACTTTTAAGTCATCAGAAACATATAAAATGTAAACTTAACAACAGTTCTTGAATCTACTAACCCCATTTAGCATGTTTGGTATGATTTCAGGAAGTTTAATAGCCAGTGAAGTCATCTAAACAGGCAAAGATGATGAAACGAAATGGAAATGTGACTAAACACGGACATGACGCGAAAATAGGTACACCCAGAAACGGAATTTGGGCCCTACATCAGGAGTCTGATCTTCAACATGAGAAAACATTCTCCAATCCAAGATCAAATGGGAATGTGCAGAAAGCAGAAAAAAACTGGATTACATTTTGAGAACATCAAAAATCTAAATATATGACCTGCTTTCCTCTCATTGAAAGCATAAATTTATCCCTTGGCAAAGAAGGATTTATTGCGTCACATTTTTTGTAAGAAAAAATGCAAATTGTGTAAGTTAATCCTATTAAAGCAGCAATGTTTGTGTTTAAAATTAAGACATACGCATTGTGGAAAAGCTTATTTAGTGAGGGTGGGAGTTTCTATAATTAAAATGATGATCACAACATTATTTTTATTCTGGTACCCATTGTGGACTGTTTATATGAACTCTGAGGCTCTTTTAATTTAAAGATTAAGTAACAGGGTTATCAGGGTTAAATCATTGTGTAAATTGTGAGGAGAATGATTTTTTTTTTTTCACATTCCACTGCATTCTAAACAAAACAGCTGTTTGATGTCATGTTTATTTGCATAAAACCACTAATCAAGCCCTCATAAGGCTGGCCTTTAACTGAAATAGTACCGTAATTCATTGTTGGACACTTGTGTATTAGTGTTACCTTTGTAAAGGTTCTTCGGCAGCTGGCAGGTGTGACCGCAGCCGTTGGAGCAGCACTTTTTGATGGATGAACACTCTCCGTCCTCCTCGCAGCTCTCCACGCAGGCGGCGGCGAAACCGCTGGCCTTTTCAGGGGCAGGACAGTCGCCTTGCTTGACTCCCTCTACTGACTTCAGGAACTCACAGCTTGTAAGACATTCGTAGTGCTTCTTGGGAAAGAGTGGCTATAGAAAAAAAAAGAAGAAGAAGAAGAAAGACGGGGGAGAGAAGAGGGGAAAAACATATGTCAGTTTCCTTTTGGACCAACGTGCCTCGCTATAAACAGACACCTCTGTGAGCTAACAGAGACAGTCCTGTGTACATTTAGCCTCATGACGCAATGAAGCGGTGAGTACATAAGACATCCTTGATTTGGCCTCAAAGGCGGCATTCCAGTTGCAGAAAGAGTTTTAATTCACACTTTTTCCTTTTCTAACTTCCCACTGATTGAATTTTCCCACATGGGCTATAAAAAAATCATGCTCTCCAATATAGGATGACCACAGTATCCGTTGCAGTGTCATACCTCACATAAATCTTGGCACTGGTTTTCCTTCAGGTCCCAGGATTCCTTGCACGGCTCCAGGCACTGGGAAAAGAAGAAGGGTGTCAGTTCTTCAAAGCGTGCAGCCACATCAAAGGGAAGCTGCTGAGGAGATGGTGCCTCCTGTGCGCAGTGTGCACGCTGCCTGACAGGCGTCCCCCTCAGCGCGTCCCCCTCGCCACACTCGCCACTACCAAGTCACTTTTCCTCCTTATATTACAGAAGCAGTGCATGCTTTCAGAAGATATAAACATTGCTCTTTAAAGCACAAAGCATACACGGGGTAATGTGGTTGTCTGTTATAAGCACACAGCCTAAGTCTCTCTGAAAACGCACGCTCGGGGATTTGGCGAATGTAGGTCCTGACAGGTTCTCTCTTTACGCCTTAACACTACCAGCCTTCTTAAGTGTCTGTGCCTAACTCTCATTCTACCCTTTTCCTTGCTCATGTCTGGGCTTGACAAACTCAGCACTGGCATTTAACTCCTTTCTCTTTTCCTACATCGCACACAAAGCATTTATTAAATGATACTCCAGGCTTAACATTCTCTGGATTCCTTGTTTTTTTTTAACGCGTGGAGCAAATTCAGTGAATGATTATCACTGACGCTGCAGAATAGAAATACTTTGCAATGAATGTGATTCACTTTGTCAGACATAATGAGACAATAAAACCTTAACATGGAATCTAACATCCAATCTAGTCAAATTCTTTCTGATTTATGTAAAACAGTTCAAGCCCGAATGGCTCGAATTCAATAAAAGTGAGGGTAGTATAATACAGAAGGTCCATGGATGTCCAATACAATCATGCTGCAGAAAAGCGCACACATTTAGAGGGAGGGAGAGGTTTGAGACTTAAATGCTCCAGCTGTTGGCTGCCCAGAGGTAGTGTGAAAGAGAAGAACAGAAGCAGTCAAACCAATGCCAGGCTGCTTCTGCATGGCAAATACCAGTATAGCCACTCAGACTACACCAACAACCTGCCAAAGTCAGTCTTTATAACAGTAGATCTCAACTTTTTAAAAGTGACGTACGCCTTCTAGGAATCTTTTAAGATCAACACAAAATTTAGTTTATGAAACCAGTTAAAAGATTTTTTTATATAAATGCCCAGTTGTTACTAAGTTTCTGTTAGAAATACGCACTTATCTCCTTGGCTTTGAGTCTTTTAGTTAGTTATCTATATTGTGTGTGTTCAATGTATTTCATATATTTTCCATGTGACTAGAATTTTTGCACTTCCTGAAGAAAATGCAAATGAGGATGCATGTGCTGGCCCGCGTCGCACTACATTAGCATAGCATTAACCTAGCAATAGCCTTAACGTTGTAATAACTTAGCAACAATCGCTTTGAAGGTTGAAAAAGGTTGAAAAGGTTGAAAAAGGTTGAAAAGGTTGAAAAGGTTAAAATGGGTTGGAAAAAGTTTGAAAAGGTTGAAAAAGTTTGAAAAGGTTTGAAAAAGTTTGAAAAAGTTAGCATTGCGTTAGCGTCAGCGTTAACATTGTGTTAGCATTCGCATTGTGCTAGCATTAGCATTACGCTAGCAATAGCATTGTGTTAGCAATAGCATTGCGCTAACATTAGCATTGTGCTAGCATTAGCATTACGCTAGCATTAAAATTGCGCTAGCATTAGCATCGCGTTACCATTGGCATAGCGTTGGCATTAGCATAGCGTTGACAATAGCCTTGTTTTAGCGTTCAAAAAGTTTGAAAAGGTTGAAAAAGTTTGAAAAGTTTGAAAAGTGTTTAAGAATTTGAAAAAGTTTGAAATGGTTGAAAAAGGTTCAAAAGTTTGAAAAGGTTGAAAAAGTTTGAAAAGGTTGAAAAAGTTTTAAAAAGTTGAAAAAATTTGAAAATTTTGAAAAAGTTTGAAAAATTTGAGAAAGTTTAAAAAATTTGAAATAGGTTGAAAAAGGTTGAAAAGTTTGAAAAAGGTTGAAAAAGTTGAATGGTTTCAAAATGGCCGACGATGAAGAGGGTCAAAGTGCACAAGAGGGTCAAAAAGGTTCAAACTTTCAATGTAAGTGGAAGAGAGCAAAAAGTTCCGCGAGAAATAACTCAAAAAGTTCAAAAGTTTTCAAAACACTGAGATATAGCAGAGATGTGCAGAATTTTCTGAAAAGTTTGATACCTCAATTGTTGAAATTAGTTGAAAATTGTGGGACGAGTTTGAGGATACGGAAGAAGAATAAAATAGTAGAATAATAATAAAGGGAAACGAATACAATAGTGAGGATGACAATGCATCCTCACTAATAATGGCTTGGATTTATATAGCACTTTTTTATAGGAGACTCAAAGCGGATACAGAAACCATTATTTATTCATTCTGTTTACTCACACCATTCATACCGGTGGTGGTAAGCTACATTGTAGCCACAGCAGCACAAATCATACCCAGTCATAAGAGGCAATGTGGGTAGAGTGCCTTGCACAAGGACACAGCGACAATGACTTGGATAGAGCTGGATTCAAACCCCCAACTCTTCAGTTATTGGACGACCCAGCCTTGGTCACTCCACCAGTCACCTACTATGTTGTACAGCACTTTATTATTATTATTATACATAGCGCTTTTCTGGATACTCAAAGCCACTTTATAATGAAGGGAGCAGTGTTGGGGTTCAAGTGCCTTGCTCAAGGCCCAGCTACCAGAACAACTTCCTTTTATTTGGTCCGCACTGGGACTTGAAACCGCGACCCTCGGGTTACCAACCCATGTCCCTACGGACTGCTAAGGTGTTTTATTAGTATAGTTAGCATTTCCATGCAATCTTTATAGAATGATTCAAAATATCCATTCAGATATCTATGCGTGTACACGTACATTGTTCTGTAGTAACATTTTATTTAACTTCTACAACACATCAAATAAACCCAATAAAGATATATTCTATCTATAAAAAAGTAAACGGTTTTACACAACAGCCTTAAACATTCATCAACGCTCAATTAATGCACCCAAGTATTCCTTTGCGCTGTGGTTAAAAATCACTTAGCCCTGCATGATTTTTCCAGGCTATAATCAGGTCGTGTTGAAACGTATTTATGCCAATAGTCACACACAACACACACAAAGAAACACACAAGCGCCAACGTGCATGTATTCACAATTAAAGGAGCCCCGACAATTAAATATGTAGCTTTGTAGACTGCTGAGCATCCACACATTAGAAAAATACATGACACGACGTCTACCTGTCAATTAATGTTACTAATAAACCGACTCAAGTCATCTGCTTAGTCACTCAGCCCAGTTTTAATTAAACCCGTTTGTTAGTCATACTACAAGGGCAGACACAGCAGTGTTTCGAGAGATTCTGCTAATTGATGACACTCTAATGTGAGTGGGAGACATAAATATAATATTGAGATCTGCCATCAAGAGACAAGACACAGAGCTACATAAAACTCACAACAGTGTAGTGGCTAATACGGCCCCAACTGTTCACATTGGATTTAAAACTAAAGGTGATGTCATTCATTTCTCATTGCTGTCAGGCACTCAGAGATGTATTTCTATGCGTTTATTAAACAGCTATATAGTTATTACTATATTGAAATGTTTATTTGCATTTTATGGAGTGCAGTGGACGGACATGTGATGAAACAAAAACGATGCTTCTGGAAGAATACGTTGCGATCACATCTGTGCATAAAACATCCAGTGTCCATGTGTGTAGAGCCGATACCGCCAATGGAAACGCCTCCTAACGCCTCGTTTTCGGAATCCGATACTGTTTTTCCGGAGCGTTTCTATTGAACCTGACACGCGAAACTGCTAGTCTCCATGGATTGCGGTTTTTTGCTGCCATCCGCACAAGATCGACAACAAACATCAATGGTGGCCAAATACTTCCTCTACGCTGTGATGATTCTCTGAACCATCAGTGTCTGCTCTGAGAAACTAAAAACAAGTTTACTGTCTCTAACAGCTCCGACAAGAAGACAAGGGCATTACCAAAGTATTACCGCCGTAGAGGAGGTCATATTATCACCAGCGCTTACTTGTTTGTTTGCCTGTTAGCAGGATTATGTCAAAAGTGCTAAACTGAATTTGACCAAAATGTAAACAAAGATTCCAATACATTTTGGAAGGTATCCAGATAATATACTGATTCTGGATCAGTTTGAAAAATACTAAAATCCCTATCTCTCAGTTTGTAATTGTCCCATCTTTCAGTTATGTCAGATTAGTTTCTTTAATTACCCCACTGAGTTTCATATGGATCAAATCTGCATTTCATTGTGATTTAAAAAAAAAAAAAAAAAAATGGTGGTGCCCAATGCGCCCATAAATTTGGACAAACTGCATCGTTATTAATGGGGATAGAAATTCCATACAGACCTTTAAAGTGCGAAAATGTCGTGGTACCACGATCAGGATCACTGATGCAGATACCTGATAATATCTGGAGGATATTTGGTTTGTGCTCTCTGACTGCCCTTGCAATATAGACATATATATATATATATATATATATACATATAGATAGCCCTCTAACCCTGGTTGATAGATTAATATGAAAAATCGGGTGCCAAAAAGGAGAAATGAACACGATTAAGGGTGATGACAACCAAAAGCCCCAAAATAAATGAATGTGTTTCCTACAGAGCTGATCTGGTGATACCGCTGCAACACCTCAGAGGTTGAGAATGACGTACAAGACTCTATTGCACTGTCCAAGTTACGCTTCGCTCTATGTCATTTTGAAAACCATCAGCTATTAATAATATGATGGACCAATTACACCTACTGGAAGGAAAGCCTGCGGCAGGTCAGCAGTAACTGGCAAGAACAATGAGATGTTGAGGCAATAACTATGAGCTGCACAAGTTTTCTAAAGGAGCTTCTGCCAGTAGACGCACACGTTAAAGCCCCCCAAATCCCTCCTACAAATCACTGAACATACATGCATAAGCCCCGGGATCAAGCTCATTTTACTCTTTGACCAATCTTCTGTGGATGGACTGAATGGAGTCCTTTCACCTTTTCTGACAACCTTTTCCTGGTTTCCGACTAACACAACTAAACACATTCAATTCAAATTCAATGTTGCCCTAAAATGCCCAGTTTTCATTTTCTATGGTATGGATTAACACTTTATTTCACTCACACACAAAGGTAAAGGCTCCACGACACATTTATGACTTAACAGAAACTTTTCCCACATACATCAGAGCACTTGTATTCATAAAACAAGCGGATCTATTGGGGGAAAGCATCTCTTTTAAAAAAGTTAAACATCTGTACTGAAGCACAGAGCTCCCTGCAGGTGTGCTGAACACTGGCTATCTGTCAACGTTTCCCCTCAGCCACACCCACAAGCTGACATTTAAGCGGGGATGAGGAGGATCGACGACAGATGTCTTGCCAAAGCAAATAAGGACGGCTGGATGTAATTACAAAGGTGCTCCCATCAATCAGGTGCCGGAGTCCTACTTACACAGTTTGGTGCTCAATCTAAACCATGTTACTGATATCGCCAGAAATATGACTGGGATAGAGCCACTGATGAGGTACTACTTTACCTTTATCACATCCCATGCAGACACACACCCTTGATTCCCTCCAGTATTAGTATTTTCATTTCCTGTTGTCATAGTTGGAGAGCGAAACATGTTTTTTGTATAGTTTTTAAGTTACTCTTTGTAAATTACAGGTCAGTCTCAAACTGATCAGAGACTTGTTACATTTTGGCACAGTGATGTCACAGACATGTTAAGGGTAATGATATCGTTCAATAAATCAATGTATTGAGATGCATTAACTAGGTTGACAGACTATTAATGATGGGATTGCCACCTGCTTTTATTACACTATATGAAAAGGTAATTTTTTGTATAAACAAGCTCATGTTTACAGTAAATGTTGCATAGGTGAACGTGGGAGGTAAATTGGTGATTGGTTAATGTAGTTTTACTCCAAATTTAAAGAGTGGTTAAAAACTCAAAACAAATGTATGTTGGGTACGAAGCAGTTGTGTTGATTGATTCTTGTCCAACTCTTTTTAGATTTTAGTCCAAGTATTTAAATTTGGCATATTTTGTTGTACAAATGTAAGCGTGACTGCCCTCTATGGGTTGAAACCCAGATATTACAATTGAATTTTGCTATTGGCTGAGAATGGTAGTTTGTGACATTTTGGTGGCTTCTTACATCACCAACCACCACTGTTGGCTCCGCCCCCTTAAAAACTAGCACCTGTCAACTACAGTATATATAGAAAAAAATTAATTTGAAAAGAAATATTCACCATTTTGAAATTGCAAATATTTTTTTTTTTTTTTAATAAAGTCAATCATACATGTTCACGTAGCTAAAATGAAAATAAAACTCATCTACATCAAAATATGAAGATGAATATAGGTATTTTGGTAACACTTTACTTGAAGTTTTATACATAAGGCTGACATTACGCTGTCATTAGCATGAATAAGGTGTCATGCGGGCTGTCAATAATCTGTCATTAAGTGTCGTTCGCTAAATAATGGCACCTTTGGAGCTATGTTGGCATTTTTTGGGGTAAGGTGGAGGGATCTAGTGAGGTTATTAGGGTTAGGGTCAAGTCATAATAATGACAGCGTTATTTCAGCCTTTATGTCCCACATCATGCTATTTTTCACCCATCTCCATTTGTTCTAAGAACCCCAAAAACATAGTATTTGAGGATTATTTTCCAAAACTCGCCTGTAGAAAATACATACATAGCACTGCACGAAGAATGCTGACATGCTCACCTTTGTGGGCATGTTTGTTTACATGTCAATCACGACAGAGAGCTTCCTGGAGGCGTGGCTTCTCCAGCTCAGTGTCGCGTCAAATTCGTCATCAAAGTGGGAACGCGTCATCAAATTGGAGCGAGGTGTTTGGTCTCACCCTGCAGTAAGAAAAGAGCAAATCACCCTCTAAATAACGACTGAGGGAATCAATGAAAAAAACACTTTGGCCATGTGTATGAAGCCTAAATAACACTTTATGATGTTTAAAGTACAGAAGTCCATTTAGCTTAACATGGGCCCTTAAAGCGTTACCGGTATTTTTAAGTTATCATTACATTGACAGGATATCTTTTTTAATCTATAAATACTATAAATATAAAAATATGTATGTATGTATGTATGTATGTATTTATGTATGTGTGTATGTATGTGTGTATGTAGGCTCCCCGAATGAGCCTTCAAACATTTTCACAGCTGCACAAGGAAACATAATTGGGTCAGACAAAGGGTATCTGCTGAGTCTGGGTGCCAGTATTAAGTTTCTTCAAGGAAATTCTTTCAGTCTGCTATGTCACTATCTTTTTGAGCACCATAAGGAATCCGTGCCCCGTTTTCTGTGTGTGTGTTGTTCATACATAACTCAGGACAATTTGTTTTCTAAAAACAAAACAAATTCAATTTACGGGAATGCAAACAAGAGCACAGGGTTGTTTCTATAGACTACAGCTGTTTCTCTTAACAAATGCTTTAGAGCTGCTTATTGTCCTCCTATCTTCCTACCCGATGGTGACACGCTCTGCATGTTAAAGTAGCAATATCCAGTGAACTCTTTCACTCCCCATTTCATGCTGTGATAAAACTCAGCAGTTGTTACTCTGAGGCACCCTGAAAAGCATTCTATGGGGCCGGCGAGAAGAGCCAAGCTGAATAGCAGCCAATGCAACACCCTACATTACTTTCTTCATGGCTGGGACGATGTCGGGAGGGAGAAGACAGAGGTTGGGGGGTGGGGGGGGTCGAGAGATTCATTTCCCAGAGTGGGTGACGGAAACAAACTATCCAAACAGTGCACTCATTAAATGTCACGCAAGTGTTTTGTTTGAGTTAAGGAAACATGAACTAAAACCATGTCTGCCCTGAAGCCTGTATACATAGATTATATTCCAAATATCAGATAGCTCATAATTTAGACCAATGATATTTTCCAATATTGCCAGAACACATTTATGTGGCCACATTAAGAAGTGTGAGGCTGATTCAGGAATTTTAAAAATGCCACTAAGCCATGTGGGCACGTGTTTCCCCCCTTCCCAACCTGCCAATAGTGTGGTCCCGAGTATCTTTTGATCCCTGTCATAAAGCCCACAGTTGGGATTTCTCTCTCTGAACTAATCAATCCCAGCTGTGATGGTGACTGTCAAGTTTGAGCTGAATGCATTTATTAACAAGGTGCCTTTGCCTGCCCCGCGAACGACGCCTCAGACGTGTCGGTTCTCTGGTGGACTCAGATATGGAGGAAACCCTGTTGTTCATAAGACACGCTGTACAGCTCACCTCTGAGCTCACTGAGTTATGGCTATATTTTGCTGCTCCGGCACTTTTCACACACCCGACGACTGGACTCAATAATTTAAGTTGCTCTCTCAGCCTCTTGCAGATAATCTATCGACCCAACCTGAAGCAGACACTTATTGAATTTAATTCACCCATGTTTCACCCTATTTCACTTTTATTTGACCAATGTCTCCTCTGAGCTTTGAAAGTTTCCTTTTTTCTCTTTTGTTTTTTCAGTCGCTGCCCTTTTCTATTTCATTACTTTAATGTAAATCAGTGATTCTCAAACTTTTTCTAATATGACCTTTGTATTTTCAGTTCATGTTCTAATCAAGATCATGTGTATCATCATTTTGTGTGTTTTCTGTGTTATTTTGTGTGTTTTTGTGTCATTTTGTGTGTTTTGATGTCATTTTGTTGTTGTTTGTCTGTTCTTTTATTATTCAGTATATTTTTCTCTTATTTTGTGTGTTTTTGTCTGTTGTTCTTATTATTTAAATTATTCTCTCTTAGTGTGTGTTTTTGGTGCCGTGTGGTTGTTCCTAAGGTCGTTTTGTATGTTTTTCCGTTATTTTTGTGTATTTTGTAGTGATGTTGTGTATTTTTCTCTCATTTAGTATGTCTTTGTTGTTGTTTTGTGTTGCTGGTCATTTTTAGTGTGATTATAATTGTTTACCAAAATTAAACATTATAAAACCCCATATTTTTAATATTTTTATTTGTAATTTTCTACACTCTCTCTCCCTAGTACCCCCTGCAGTGCCGTCGCGTATGCCTTGGGCTACACGTACCCCCATTTGAGAAACACTGATGTAATCACGGTGAATTTTCTATATTCTGATCTCTAACATTTTTTTGTTCCACACAGGTTTGCTTCCAAGAAGCTTTTCTACTTAAAAAAAAAAAAAAAAAAAAACGTCTTGAAGGTTAATAAATCTGGAGCATTGGGCTTCCACTGCAGTGTAGCGAAAGCATTAGCCTTTATCACATCAACTATCTTGACAGATGGAGCATATTCAGCAGCCAGTGGTGTTAAAAGGACAAGTTTCTGGAACTGACAACGGAGTAGATGATTTGCTAAGATTCATACGTGTTTGCAAGGATAATAAAAACTTGAAACAAGGACATGGACAATGGTAAGGATTAGATTTGTAGCTCTGTTTAAGCTTTTTTTTTTCTTGTTGTGAATTAGCGTCTGAGCCCAATTATCCTCAAATCATGTCACCCCTCACTTCACCCAGTGCCTCACTACTGCTCAACAGTTTTCCTTGTGCTTCTTATGATAAAGGACGTGATGAGACAGTTTGTCTCCTCATTTTAATCCACATACAAGCTCTTAGTCCCACTTTTCTAATTTAAAAACATCAGCTCTATTTGGCTTAGAATAAATGCCTAAAATGTTCCATCTGAGATTGTGCCAGCTCTGAAACTCTTCTTTCAGGTTAACCAGCCTGAGATCTATATCACAAAGTGTTAGTGGTCTAATTACCGATAAGTGTCAATGTATATGTTAAAGCTTCCTTTTACATTTGCATGTGACATGTCATATATGGAAGATTTGTACGGC
Organism: Gouania willdenowi; assembly: GCF_900634775.1. NCBI lineage: Eukaryota > Metazoa > Chordata > Actinopteri > Blenniiformes > Gobiesocidae > Gouania > Gouania willdenowi. The sequence goes on along the minus strand of NC_041064.1, from coordinate 15,511,838 downwards.
TGTAACAGTAACACGATAGGGAAGAAGATATCCTCATTCCAAGCCGTTTCACAGTCTAGACACCGTATTTCCTTAACCTAACCTGACCTGCCGGCGTGTTGCAGACAAGAGACATTGTGTATTTAATTTCTTGGCTGCGGTTCATCAACACAGGTGTGTGCTGAGCAGACAGAGGGTGGAGCAGGTAGATGGAAAAGATTAACAGCGTGCTGATTTGAGACGCGGGTTCGCAACCCTACACTTGGCCAAAGTCACACAAAAGCTGAAGAACATGAGCCTTTAAATGAATTCTGCCTTATCCGAAAGTCACATTTTTTTTATTTTTTTTCCAAGAACAAAAAGATGAAATATAATATTTTACGTGATTGTTTTTAATGCTGCCAGTTACTGTCAGTGGTTCACATCCAAGATAAAACATGTGCACAGACACTCCGAGTGCATTTTAATATTCAAAGATAATTTTGGTTCCCAATTTTAGGTCATAAACAGATGAAATATATATTGCAGTGGTTGCTTTGAATTTTTTCGTTCTGTGATTACATAACCGACTGCAAAACCAACAGGAAACCCAGAGGGATCACAGTGTCAGTGAAGGATTGTAGAGCAAAACTTCACAAGTAGTGGGTTCAGGAGCAAAAAGTGGGTCGCAGACACCGTATCCGCGGGCCTTTGTCAGGGTGAGAAAAGGGTCTTGTTCTTTTTTTTCGCATGAGATTTATTATTGGTGCAATGTCACATGTATTCACACATTTTTTTTTAGTTGAACGATTGATTCCAACTCCACAAAAACGTGGCATTCTTGATCTAATTTCTGCTTGGACAATCGTGTTTTGCAAATATAAACTATTAACGACGCAAAGCAACGAAAAAACTTAACGCATTTTCTTCTCAAAATTCTTCTCCTTAGCAAAAAAATTACATATTCTCCACATTTGCAAGTGCTTTACAGCCCTGAGAAGAACATGAACTGTGAGCTTCACCAAGTGCCATAATTCTTTCATTTTTACAACCATCTGAAACAAGGTTGTGTTCCAGCTCAAGTAAAAGGTGAAACAAAACGTATACAGTTTCAGACGTTCTGTTTTGTCAAAGAGAGCTCTGAGAGAGCGCGTGAACGCAGCAGGTGGCGTCACAGCCTTTTCTTGGTGAACCACTTTAATTATTAATTTAGATGCAGTTGAGGGTGCAGACAACAAAGAGCTGAAAAGGAATAGCTTGGCGGAAAGTGAGAAGAGGAGGAGCGGGAGGGGCGATGCATGAATTATACATTTTAGTCCACAATCAGAGGTGCCTGCCTTATTTATAAGCAAGAAGCCCACACAGCTTAGCCAGAATAGTGCTTTTGTCTGCTGTGGAATGCAATAGGAGTTCAATTAAAACTTAATGACCCAGAAGTTTCATTTACACACTTCAGAGATGCTTACAAGTCCCTTTGCTATTTATAGTTATTATGCTTTGCATTGACAAAAGTCAAAATTACAGTGGCTGTAACCAGAGCCCCGGTTATCACATACTGCTGAGCTCAGTTTACATTTCATGACGATTAGACTCAACAGGATGTATCCATCATGTGGGGTTAGATGGGTGATAAAGATACCAGCGGTGCTCGTGTGATGACGTAGCATGGGAAAGCCAAAACTCTCTGAAAAACCAAGTCAGTCCCAACATTTGATTTACTGTATTTACTCCTACACCAGAGCACTAAATAATGTTACACAGACAGATGTGCGGATGTAAAAATTTAAAATTGGATCTGATAATAAAATACTTCCTTGAGGCCAAACTCATTCACTCAAACTGCCCATACCGTTGATTTGCAGCGACAATAATCCGACAATGAAAAACGTATTCCTGCCATTGCGACATAAGTCACTGCAGACTGAGGAGATAGCAAACAAGATAAAGGACATTTGTCCTGTTGTTTTGCTCATACAGCGACCAGTCGGGCTGGTTCAATCCCCTCTCATCTCCAATCAGATCGGAAGATTTTGTCCCAAAGTAGGCCAACAACATGTACAACACAACACGCCGCAGACTGGGGGGGGGCATGCTAATCCCATGTTGGAGTCACATTCCACCACTATCTCCACTTGTTTATTTGAGTTTCAGAAAACACTTGAAATTCACTAATCCTACTTACCCTCTCACGCTTCCACTAACAGGTCCTCACCACAGCCAATCATTACAATGTCTATGAATTGTAAAATGTCAATGTTCAAAAGAGATAAACAACTTCTGTACGCTTGGAGATAAATGTTTGTGTTTTCTCTGCCTACTTCAACCATTTAAAAATGAGCAACAAGGGAAACTCTAAGATAACTTTCTATTTTCTGAAAAGGAACCATGACCTAATTAAATGAAAGAAAGGTGGTGATCATTAAGTATTTGACACACATTGTGGTTCGGCATCATCCTGGAACTGTCACACGTAATCTATGGGATGAAGCGGCTTTAGAGGAAACTGGAATAAATTAAAGGTCTCCAATCTAGGAACATCAGCCTTAAGATCGTTACATTTTAATCCTTATTTCCCCAATGTATCAGTGTGTGTCTCAAAAAATTAACAACAACCATGAATAGAAGCTAAATAATTAGTTTGCCTCCAAACCTGGGAGGAGAATTAAAACATTGTTACAAAGCGAAGGTGGTTTTTTGTGTGTACTATGTTGTAATATAAACTATTAATACATTTAAGGATTGACACTAAACACTCAGATACAGCAGATTGTGTCAGTGTGACAGCTAAAAGAGGATTTCACAGCCTTAGCCTTGATGACATTAATCCCTCAAGAGAAAAATATCCCTTTGACAAAATGAAAACAGGCTATCTGTGAAAGGTTGATCATCTTTCAATGCTTTAAGAGGAAAAAACCAATAACACAAACTTGTACGACATGCCCATGTGTCTTTGTGTTTGTCTGCAAAAGAGGAATTACAGAGACAAAGCATAATAATGATTGCGGTTGGTCAGTAGTTCAGCTCTATATGGCCTCTTCGCCTCCTCTGCTAGTGAGGATATGTCTTTACCTTGTTCTGCTGTGGGGGTTTTCATTCCCTGCCACCCACCATGTGAATAATGAGCTCCACAGATAGCAGCCAATGAAGCGACCCCCCGTTAACCAATGAAACTTAACAACCATGTCCAGATCAGGTCCTTCCTGCTGGGACTGACCAGCCCTGCTTCACACTCCTCTGCCACCTGCCCACACACACACATGCACTCACTAACACTGCCTGAAACTTGACACAAAAAAGCATGTACAGTATCTGAATTATTGGCGCTGCTATCCCTATACACATTGTTGATTTAGAATTTGGTCAATAAATAAAGCTATATCTGGTTAGTTTAGAGGGTTCAAATAGTTTGCCAACCCTGACAAGTGATCTAAACACAATCAAATGGACAGAATGAGTTCTAGCTGAGCTGTCTTTAAGGTGTTGGTCCTGGTAATGTGACTAACACAGAGAGGTGTGATGAATGTCTGGCCTCAACATGACCAAAAGGTGCTTTGAAGTCTGTCTAAGCACTCAGCAATTTCAGCCATGCCCAGCTGTAAAACCACCAACCAGCACCCTCTTTATCACATATCTTCATTACACCTTAAAACAGTGTTTTTCAACCACTGTGCCGCGGCACACTAGTGTGCCGCGAGAGATCGTCAGGTGTGCCGTGGGAAATTATCCAATTTCACCTAATTGGTCTAAAAAAAATTTTTGAAAACATATTAATTATTATCTGCAAATAATATACCATTGTCGAGTGTCCGTGCTGCAGTAGTGAATAAAGGTGCGTGCACACCGAACGCGACGGAAGCGATGACGTTGCCTTAAATCGTCCCTGATCGGTAGTTTGCACATAGTGGTGCTTTTTTGTCAGTCCATCATTTCATCGCTCCAGCGACGCGATCACTAGGGAGCTGTGTGTATGTATGTGTGTGTGTGTGCGTGTGCGTGTGCGTGTGCGTGTGTGTGTGTGGCCCCGGTAACAGAGTAGAGACAGAGAGAGAGAGAGTGTTGATGACGTCTTTTTTTTCCCTTCTTGCTCCGCTTCTACGGTTAAATGACCAACTTAACGGAGATATTAAAGGATGACTTCACTCAGAATGTGTTTGATCAGTAGTTACTGTGGTTTTAAAGAAATTTACCGCTTTAATTTTGAACCTGATACTTTGAGGAAGTAGAACAGCCTCCGCTGCAGCCGTCAGCACTGAAGCGGGAGCGGGAGGGAGGGGCTGCTGCCTCCGCTCTACAGACAGTGGAGGACGGGAGATATCGCTTCACGTCGCTTAAAAAGTTTAAATTTTTCAACTTTGATCATGCAAGTCGCGTCGCTGAGGGGGGGATAAATTTTGTACATGGAACTCTTCATATTTCTCAGTGTAGAACAGTGAAATCTTTCCCAAATATTATTGCTTCTGTCATAATAAGCACGATATTTCTGTATTCCTGGTAATTAATAATTTTGGACAGAATTAGAGTTTGCAAAACACTTTGACGTTTTCTACTACCTTTAAGACCACATTGTTGTTTCATTTGTTATGTTCAAGCTGTATTTTTGAAGTGGACATGTTAAGTGCACTTTTTATTTGAAAGAAGAAATACAAATGATGATAAAGTCCTTTATTCTTTGTGTTTATTTGATTCCTATTCAAGACACTTTGATGAGAATGGCTATATTGTTAATATAGGCCATAGGCTACAGAGTATCATTTTTTAACATGTTTGGCTGGTGGTGTGCCTCGTGATTTTTTCAATGAAAAAAATGTGCCTTGGCTCAAAAAAGGTTGAAAAACACTGCCTTAAAATATACAAGCTGACCAGAAAACCTTGAAATGCACTGACTGATTCTAAATCATTTAAAGTGAAAGTGCCCTTTTTGTTGGGTTGCTTTTAGGAATACATTCATTTAACAAGTTCAACTGAGCCTAAAAAAGAAACAACCAATGGGGTAGTTTGGCCATTTTATTTTGGCGTGAGAAAATCTGCGAGTTGGTAGAGAGAGGAGGGGGCTTGACAGTGGGCTTTGAAAGACACTTTTGAATGTGACATAGTGGCATTCCACTGATTGTTATTCAGAAAAAAATGGGTCCAAAGCTCTAAACATGTAAAGACGAAAGCGTGTAATCTAAAAGAGTAAACGCACCTTTGTTTGGTGCTGGAACGTGTAGCTTAAGGTGTGATTGATAGAGAAAAAGAGCTCAAAAGAACCACCTGGGAGACGCAACAAATCTATGAAAGACATGCATGACTCATTGCCATCCAAGGGCCAGTAGACAACAATGCTTTCGAAAGCTTTTTCTTTGCAAATGTTTGATAAGGAAAAGAAGGCCAAGTACACCTAAAGCTATGTCAACATCTTCATGTAATCTGATTCAACGTATTCAACCCCCAACCTAAACCCTTGGCATAACAGGGCAACGTAATTGGAAAAACTGCATCTATTGAATAACATTTAATAGATAAAATTTGTGCTTTTTTTGCTTAGAAGTCAGAAGTGCAGAACACATTCCGATGTCGGACCGCAGGCCAACTTATTCAGGCACAATGCACATGTCCTTTGTTCTCGTCCTTCCTTGGGAAATGTTTGAGTAATGAAGCACACCATTTTGTCGTGGAGCGGCGTTAAGCTGCCTTAAGTGTATCCTAGCAGTTGATGTGGAGCCTGGATCACACCCATGGGGGTAGAAACCCTTCAAATATCAGCCATGTTCTGAATAAGAAAAGCTTCTTGGCCATTTCTCAAAGCACAAAATCTATTTTCTTTCACCCACCAGAAAGCAAGAACTCCCTGAAGATTTGAAGACTTTCAGGCAACACATCCAACCTTGTGAGAAGCTGCTAACAGTAGGAAGATGAAACAACAATGGTGCATTTAAACACTTGCTTTCCTGGTCTGTTTCCGCTAAATCGAGTTAGTCTGCTGGTCCCCAATTATGGCATCGCAGTGACTCCCCTGCTCTTCAGATGCCACTTTGCTCTACTCCAGAAAGAGGGGACCAAGCAGGTTAATTACCATAACAATTGGGACATTGAAAACAAGGTCAAGTCTGGACACTACATGCGAGGTGACCGCAGTGACTTTCTCACCAAAAATGAGAATAGCGTTGCTTTGATTTCTTTAAAATGCGGACAGATGGATGAGGTCACTGGACCTTTGTCTAAACTATTAGGCGATGCTTCCTTGTATTTTTCCGCCCAGGCGGGGAGCACTCAGCACCCCTTTGACAGAGCCCACAAGTGGACAGGCCTTCCGCCCTAACGCACTCCCCCGGAGCCACTGCCTTTGTCTTTCTGTTTGACTGTGTTCTGTTGATGAAGTAAAGAGGCTAATCAGCGGCTTTTGACCTATTCAAGACAACAACTGTACAACATGTTATCGTTTGGTACCAATGTTCAAGCAGACACAATAGTGTTTTGACACTACACACAAGTACTCAAGTGATTGTTGTAGAAATAAAGCAGGATAAAGTTTCCTACCGACACGAACATTGACTTCACAATACAACTTCAACCTTAAGCACCATTTCCTGGCTTCTGCTGCTCAAATGGTTCCACCAAATTCTGGGATACAATCCAACTGATCAAAACTTGAGTGCTCTCGAAACATAAATGGCTGTAGAGCAGTTAACACAAGCAATTTTTTATTTTTAATAGCTTACACTAAATCCAGCCTCATGTATTTACAACCTACAAGTAGGAGAAATCCCCTCCGTCCATCCATGCAGCCATTAAAAGCCAATCCTACATAAACATTCAAAAATAAAATACAGGTGAAGAAAAAAAAAGGACAAACATTTACATAGACTACAGTAGAAGCAGAGCAGGAAATTGTCATCTAGTGTTATTAAAATTGTATAATATATTTAATGAACATCTATTCAGAAATCAACAGAATAAAAACTGATACAAAATACAGAGCCATAGTTTACTTGATCTACAGAATAGAACAAACAAATTTCATGTGAGCAGATGTAGTACAAAGCACAAAGCATAATAGGTCTGCTGTATCCAAGACCGGTGCAAATTGCTTCGGAAACTATTTGAAATTCAAAAGAGGAGCTTGGAAATCAAATAGGAAGTGTGATTTTTTTTTTTTTCTTCCCCAAGTCAGTTGATACCAGACACTGATTGTGATTAATATGAGCACGCCAAGAGAGAGCACTTTAGGCAAGTTTTCATACTAAAGCTTTCCTAAGTTTTTAAATAAGTTTACAATGTGTGCAAAGGTGATAAATGTGTCTAACGACCTCAATTCTTGTAAATTTTCATCACATTTGACAGGTAACATGTTTTTTTTTTTTTTGTAATGAATTTGGAAGAAAAAAGAAAAGAAAAACTCAAACACAGCATCATGAATCAGTGTATCATTTGTTCTTTGATAATTTCTTTCAAAGCCAAGTCAAAAAAACTAATAAACAGTGTGGTTATTTTGTTTTACTAGTTTAAAACCAAAACAGAAATACACAAAAACACAAAAAATCAGGTAAGCAGCGTTTTTCTGTTTTAGAATCAAAATGTTATTGATGAAATCTTGTTTCATTTGTGTGATCTTTGGATATTATGACAAACATTTGAACATATCTCATTAAAGGAATCAGAGTTGGTGTATGTATCTAATGGTGCCCCTCGTTTCTTGTGATCAACTTCCGTGTTGTAGCGCCAGGTATTAAAACATTGAAACATTTCTTTTCACTGCCCTCACAGAAGCTGTGTCATTATTTTTGTAAAAGTCTCTAATCACAAACGTTCTAACATCTATTGTTTCCTCGCAACCAGCAACACAGTGGATAGTCAGTCTGGTCACCAGTTTATTTGGATACTATTTGGACCATAACACTGCAAAACAAAACTGAAGTGCTTTTTATGACGTGAAACATCAACAGACTGCATGAAAACTGTCCTATCCTCTTTGTTTGCACCTATACGGTCCTACAGAATCTGCTCTGTGTGCCGCACATACAACTTGTCGCTCTCGCCTAAGAATTCCCTCGTAATTATCCAAATATCACTCAAACAAAACAAAATTTCACCATTAATATTTTTAGGGCGGGCTACCGGACTCAAAACGTCACTCACTTTGTTCTTCTTCTTGTTCTTGTTGTTGTGTACATTAGTTAAATTCGCTACTCCTCTGTTATTCCTGAACAGATCGGGCTGATATTTGGTAGGTATAATCTATGGATGTGTATGCATCGATGCTCGGAGCCCGATTTTTGTTTACAAAATTAAAAAAAAAACTAAAGCCGATTTCTCATATATTTGCAAGTCAAATATTACAATGGTTGGTGGTACCGAATCACCAATCAAATGACTACTCCTCCGTTAGTTCTCGCGAGATCGGAATGCAGTTTCGTATGAATACTCTATGAATGAATATGATCGGACGCTCAGAGCCCTTTTTTTAAAATGGGGCCCAAGGGCCCACCCCCCATTTCCGGTAATTTCTAAATTTATGGGAACATAGTCATGTAATATATTGTTTCAAAAGTCATTCAACGTAAATAACGATTATGCCACGCACAATTCGTTTAGGGGCCCGGATGGCCTACCCCCCCTTTTTTCGGCAATTTCCATTAAAGTCGTTTTCTCATTTGAGTCAAATATTGCGACAGTTGGTGGTACCGAATCATTGACACATACCAATATATGAATAATGCATCAGTTTTATATAGCGCTTTTTTGGACACTCAAAGTCACTTTACAGAATTAAGGGATTATTCTTTCACTCCACACTTAGTGGTGGTAAGCTATTGATGTAGCCACAGCTGCCCTGGGGCAGACTGATGGAAGCAAGGCTGCCAAAGTGCGCCATCAGCCCCTCCGACTACCACCAACACTCATGGATGTCAAGAGCCTCTTGGAGACCTTTTTTGACTCGGTGGTACCGAGTCATTTGACTGAATTCTTGGTAACGTGGTACGTGCTATTCGGCGCAGAGACGTTCCGCGAGCCCGGCCGTAATTCATCTGAACTTGTTATCTTAAAACAGAAAAATAATTGCTTATCTAGTTTTTCTGTATTTCCGTTTTGGTTATGAATTAGTATTTGGTTTTGAAACAGAATATCCAAAGAACAAACGATACACGGATTCTCAAGAAACGTTAAGATTTCCTATAGTGAATGTGTAATATATATACCCTGTTTACAATCATAATTGGCTCACACCTCTGCAACCTTGTTACAATATCTTCAAATAAAAAGTAAAGAAATGCTAAAACGAAACGCATTTCTAAATATTTATTCTAAGACTCTGCTCCTTTACAGGGCATCCTCCATCTTCTCAGTACTGTTCTCTGTCTACAGTCTATATAGCACATCTCTGAGGGCCTTGTCAACAGCTCCAGGAGACCCTGATAGAATGTGTCAGCACTATCTTTTCAAAGGAGCTGTCAACAGGAGCTTTGTATCAACCGTCTTTGGGATGGAGAACAAAACACAAACAAGCCCTGTGGGAGGCATACCATGCGGCATCCAAGAGAAATAACACACAACCATAAGAAAGAAAAACAACTGTGCTCTGCTCCCAGAAATCCAGAGGCATTTAACCTCCTACGACTTTATTAATTTGTTTTCCAATTACAGTGGCAAATGGGTATTACTGGAAGCAGAAGCAGTGTAACCGAGAAGTAGATGAAGAAAAAACATTGTTCCTTACAATAGTCTGTGTCAACAACCAGGGATTCCTGGAGGCATGACCAAACTAGCCCTGTCGTGACTTGTGCACTTTGTGTTGTACTATCCATTGATAATGAGGCATGTATGTGGCATGCATATCATTCATAAAAGAAATGAATCCACAATACCTTGGAGCACTGCTTGTGATTCTGGCACCAAACCAACGATCCATTATTCTAGGAGGGAGAAGGAAAAACACCATCAGTCATTAGTGAGACTGTTTAAAGCAGACTCCCAAAAATGTATTAGTCAAATGAACATGTACCATTGACCCTACGCACACCAGTTTGAATATATTATCAAGCTGCCTTCGCTATGGCTTCTTGGTCGAGAAATCAAAATGACCAACTTGTGTGAGAGAAGTGCGAGAACTGTGTGTAACGCAAGCGGGGTCATCATAACAAGGCAAGGGCAAACCTCTGGTCAGTTTCAGCAGAACATGGGGACCTCAGCTTTTCCAAGGATTTGTTTGATCTCTCAACACACGTCCCAAAGGTCACTGAGGCAGGAACTGATGTCAGCACTCCTGTGTAGACAGCACACAACGCCAATTTCCCCTAATTGCTGTGGAAGTGCCACCTTCTGCACTCCAACAAGGCTAACATTTGGTCCTAATAGAGCAGTGTATTTATAAAGCCTAAATGTGTAAATATGGAGAAGTCTTGCGCCAAGGACCTGTGGGAGTAAATACGTGAGTGGTCACTTCCTGCACTCAATTAGAATGAAGAATTACACAGCTTTTCCATCCAAGTGGAGCTGTGCTTGGATAGCATGTGTGAAGTAGTTTGCATCTCAATGAAATGCCAAGTTTGCATTTGATATCGATCACTATAGTCAGAAAAGGTTTTGTTTGCTGTGTCAAAGAAAATAGAACATTTCGTTTGTTGAAAACAATGAGTAAATTTCACCTTTTAAACATAGCCAACTGAAAAAACAATCCCGCATTCCCACATTTAACAGATGCAACACAAATTTATTGTATCTGTTAAAAGTGAAACTCGTTTGAAATTTATGGAGAGCATTCTCTTTTTGAAGCGAGGATGATACTAAAATAGTAAAGCTGCAGGCTTTGCTTTCGAGAATCAAAAGAATATCCTCAAAGAGGTTCAAAATTGCACAGAGATTACAGCGACGTCAGGTGGATCATCTCTAATGTGAACTCGTCATTTGATGTACGACCGTTTGATCCATTGAAACGGGAACATGTCAGTTATATCATGCTATGGAACTTGTTCCCTTGAACTATGAATAATTGATGAGTGTCTAAAACCAAAACTCAGACTGCAGACTGGAGAGTTTTGACATTACATTAATGTAATTCATTCAAGCCTATGACCTGAATCTGGTCTAAAGTTTTGGAGGTTCCGTGTGCTTTGAGACTAAGCCAATCTTTAGGGGTCCGCAGAAAAATAAGGTCTGCTTCAGTTCAATGTCAAGTTCAAAGCCTTTTCCAACAATGCACTCCAGAAGAAATTTCCCGTGAGACACTGGGAGAGAAGTTATCATTTAAGGGGTTTAATTTGACAACCAGTACCAGTAAGTGCTGTGCTTTCAGTGTCAAGGACTCTGGTCAAATGCTTCAAAGAAACTCCTGATTGGGTGCCTTCAGAGAGTCTCCCCCAAATACAACAGATAAGGACAAAATTTATCCGAGTCTGAGCTCTTGGAAAGACTTTGAGAAGTAGTTTGTAACCAAGCCAAGTGAAACTGACAGCTAATTTGGGTGCAAGGCAAAGTGTGATTTCAGTTTCTTTTTTTTTTTAGACTGAACTCCTCTGCATCTGTGCCTTATGGCTTTAAATCATCCACGCAGATTTTCACAACTCAAAACCATGTCCTAAATCGTCAATCTGTTCGTGACACCTTTCTTCACCCATCCATCAATGGAGACAGGACCAGATCTACAGTTAGGCTAATTTTGCCATGTGACAGCATCTCTATAGCAGAGAGGCTCAGCAGGATGTTGCCCCAGCTGTCCAGACCTGACCCCACCATTTCAAGGACCAACGGGGGAATAATTATAGGTCAGGACTTCATCCCTGTGACTCACCATGACATTCCTCTGCAGTCCGAATATTATGCAGCGCTGAGGACTGTCAAGGACTCCAGTGAATGGATTCTTTCCAGATATGCTCCTGTGTGGCTGGGGTCAGGGAGAAGGAGGCCAGTGGAGTCCACTGACAGTGGAGTGACTGGCAAAGTCATGTAAACAGGGCATGTTATCACACAGATTCATTATTATTCTTTGTCCGCCGAGAAGTGGGAGGAGGTGGTAGTGGGTGTGTTGCATTGTCTTCACAACAGAGAAGAACACGGGAGAAAAAACCTCTGTTTGAGGATACTATTCCAGCTTTTATAAATGTTTCCTCGATTTGGACCAATGAGTCTCGGGTTACACTGATGACTTGTTATCAAACTGCATTGAATACTCTCAACATGTTGCCAATATTAAACTGCTTGAAAATCAAATTTTAAATGTGTTATTAACATTTTATTTTAAGTTCATTGGATAATGGTAGTGTTGTACTCAAGACCCCACTAATAGAGACCAAGACTTGCCCGAGACCACTATGCCCTGAGACCAAGACAAGACGAAGGATTTTGGGGGTTGAGAAGGAGTCCAGACTGGGACAAGACAATATTGAGACAAGACCTAGATCAATTTTAAAAACCTTGACAATGTTAAAGAGCATTCTCTCTTTAATTTTAGCTTTTGTTGAATTTATTTGACAAACAAAAACAAGGTGTCTGCCACGCTTTCAAAGCACATCATGCAAAAATCTCAAATCTTGACAAATTTAATAAACTACATTCTTGCAACAACAAAAAAAATCCTTGTATGCATCTAAAAGGCAGTGATAAGTCCAGAATTATTTGAAAAAGTTTATTTGTCAGGTGAATGAGTTCTAGAATAAGTGTTAAGAGGATATTCTGACAAAAAGATTTCCAAGGAGGCAGATCAATCAGTGAGCTAACAATTAGTTATTTTAAGCCAAATCACAACATTAATTAATCAGGACCAGTTCCAAGTGCTTCTCCTTACTATCACATTAATTAAGTTGAAGAATGGCAGATCAGTGCTGGCCTCGACATGTCTTTACGGAAAATTCCAAGTACGGCCAGTCGGAGACAAGGCCGAGTAAAAATAATCTCGAGTCCAAGAACAAACCAAGAACTTCAAAATGTGAGACCAAGAGTCTGTCTCAAATACTACTTTCCTTCAAAAGGTAAGATATTGTCCCTCTAACAAATCAGTACACAAATGAAACACTCAAATGTTGGGGTTTAACTTCGACTTAAGCCAGTTCCATCAATTATTCATTTTATATGAAAGCTTCAACAGACAATCTGTTAGTGAGCTCATGTTTTTAGTACACATTGGATGTTAACATTAAAGAATGTTTAAAAAATCTCCAGCAACACTGCTGTAAAGTTGTCAACTTGTCTCCACTCAGGAATGAAGGCTATTTGTCAAGTGAGGTAGTTCTGGGAGTAGTAGAAGTTGGCTGTAGAGATTTACAGACAAGACTGTCATGGTTTGAAAGCATTTACATAGAGGTGAGGCCAAGCAGCATAGACCCCTATTCATACGCTGTCCTCACTAATGAAAAACTTCACACATGAGACAAGCACTGACAGAGGTTTGAATCCATCATGTTACCTAATGAGAAAAAAAAAGGGTGTACGGAAAATTACATTCCAAATGTATTCTCTATTTTATTAAATCACTGATTTCTACAGTAAGGTGCTTAAACCTAACCATACAGTTTATTCAACATGAGTTTAAAAACAGTCTAACATGCTACATTTGTATTGCTGTGAATGTAATAACAAGACCTCATGGGCATTCCTTGTTTGGGGCTTCACAGGTCCCCACATAATTACTCCACTATAAGCCCTATGTTTTCAAAGTACATTAACGCACAGGGCGCCCAGGGTGCTCTTAAGATTTTAAACTGTCCGGGGTGAATATTTATAGTTGGGTGTTCCCCTTTTGTTTATTGTACTGGGGCGACAACTTCCCCAAAAGCAGAGTAAAATACCAATAAATCTGTATTTGGAAACAGCATTACATCAATAAATCTGATGAATATGCTATTAATATGTCAAACCATCAACTACCAAATGAATTTCCTAACTAACTGATTTCATGCTTGTTTCAATGTCATCAGCTATGGAAATTAAAACAAAGACTATGATTTGTATTGTGTATTCGCCACATGTATTCCAAAGACATGGCAACTGTATTTTCTTTGTGTGATCACAGGGTGAACGACCTCAAGGCAATAAACAAAAGTGTTGTTTTTGAATGGCGTATTGTAATAGCAATAAAATGAATGTGCCTCATTCTATTATAGAAAAAATAAGCAGAGTAGATATAGTGGATTATAAGACATTTTAAAAATGGAAAGTATTAGGGAAAAGCCTACACATTGACATACTGCCCAAGCGTTTCATTTCCAATAAAAAGGAAAGTGTTGTTAGTCTTGGTTTTTCTATCAAGTATTAAATGACCCCTGTAGGATGTCCGCGTTGAATTAAGAGGTCTGTCATCTCAATTATTGGAGTGGAGCTCTGTGCTTCTCGAGCAGTAATAAGATCTGGCAACGGAAGCACATCCACCTGTACGTTGAGCTCCACTGTTGTGGTAACATTACATTAGAGCTTATCACATTTACCGCAATTGGGCGCCAGCATTTAGCAGGAAGGTGACCTCGCTGAGCGTGCGTCGGTAGCTGCTTGAGTTTCCTGTGTATATGCCTATGAAGTGTGATGCTGGCATTTATTGGCAGGGCCAGGGGGTAGGGGGCAAAGAGGTGGTAGGGGTGGGGGTGTAGCCATATGTTTTTGCAGCTGACCAGACCCCCCCCCCCTCTGCCATCCACACATAAAAGGACTGTTAAGTTCAATGGACAACAATCCTTTGCTGGTTATCAACAAATGCTGTCTATTCTTAGATGGACACGTTTGCACAAGCAACCTTTCTTATCAATAACCACAGAAATACTCTGTCTTTAAACAAATGCTTCCCCTTTTATTTTCCCCATCACTGAACACGGCTTCAGACTCCAAGGCTCTGCAGTCAATTACGCTGACTATTAGCTGTTCATTAGAGGTGAGACTCCTTTGGTAATTTGCCTTCTTGCGCTAATAACTATTTGTGTGTGTGTGTGTGTGTGTGTGTGTGTGTGTGTGTGTGTGTCCCGAAGTCTGCAACCGTGGGCTGCAACTTCTCAATCCTCTCAAAACTCATTTCTGACAGTCCACGCCAAGAAAAACCTCAGTTAGTGTGTGTCTTTTGGATGCACTGCACTGCTATTTCCTTATATTCACTTTAGTTAAGTGCATTAATCTATTATCAGCTGTATATTTTCTACTTCAACTAACCACAGTAGGATTGCGTCCTATGAAAAAAAAAAAAAAAAAAAACTTAACCAAACCCCCCCAAAAAAACTCACTTAGTTTAGGTATAAGACATATATAGTAGATTAGAATAGAGATTCACTAATGCACATCCAGAAAGACAAGACAAAGCCTAGCAAATGAAAATAAAGCTGGTGTTAAAGGCAGGTGAAAGGGAACAGAGAGAAGAAGAGGGATCTGTGGCCACCACTTTCCTCTAGAGTCCAGCGAGAGACAAAACAGAACAGAACAGTGTGTCCACTGAAGGGTGAAGAACAACTTCTGACACAACACATCAAGGCACGCAGCTCATTTAGAGAATCCTCTCTAATTTGAGCCTTGTAAATGTAAATCTGTCATCTTTCCTTATGAAAAAGTTCCCCCTGCTAAACTGAGCAGCAGCAGACGTCACATTTGTATGGGGGGAAGTCAGTGGGGGTATGTCATTTGGCACTAATTAGCAAGAAATGAATGGAAGTGGCTTAATTGAGAGCCATTCATTATTATGTGGCGCTCTCTGGGCGAGACTTCTTTCACAGTGCCTCGCTACAGTCACACATGCATTTCAGACATAATATATGTGGCAACTCTATCATCTATCATCACTATGGCTAACAACGGTGATTCTTATTGAGAGATCTTCAGTTTACAGCACAAATGAAATAATAATAGAGCATTGAGGATTAGGGAATGACCTGCTCCTGCTTTCTAACACAAGGGGTTCCCAAACTTTCCACAGTCCCGTAACCTGAAGCCATGTACCCCCCTACTCCTGCACACTTACACAATAATGTAATGTCATATACTAAGGATGTCCCGATACAAGTTTTTAATACCAATATTTCAACCTTGAGTATTTGGCCGATACTGATATTGATACGATACGATATCCGCACGAGTCATACATACTTTTATTAGTTATTTTGTAGTGTGGAATGTTAGAAAAGGCTTGATCAAGTGATGTCACTCAAAGAGAACAATAGTCAGCAACAGTAGGTATGAGAAAAACTGAGCCATTTATTATTACCCATTTGGTTACATACATTTTAACCTTCAACATAATATCTACAGTATTCTACAATTGAATAAATATAATATAATATATATCGCAGATTTAAATACAGTCCAATAAAATCCAATATTAGTTTTCTGGCTGATATCGGACCAATATCCGATATCAATATCGGATCGGGACACCCCGATCATATACAATGTCGCCCGAAAGTGAAATTTGTATCTGAATTTTACCTATTCTGTTGAATAATAATATATCATTTAAAAAAAAGAAGAATCTGTAAGCACTCAAAAAAAAAACATCTTATTCAGAATTAAAACTTTATGTATTTCATTAATTATCCTACTGGCATTTTTGTTTTGGAAAAATAAATCTAAAAAAAAAAACATTTGTTGATTGAACATAGTACTGTATAGCAGTAATAAAACATATTCATCACCCTGAAACTGTGAAATACAACTTGCTACAAGTTTAATGAGAAAGGTGGGGTTGAGAGGATGCACATATGTATGTAATGTTTGGCTTAATTTGAAAGAGTTTGAGTCTAAATGTTTGTTTATATTCTAGTTTCCAATGTTGTCAAAAAAACAAAAAAAAAAAATCCACGTACCCCCATGACAGACTGCGTACCCATGGGGGTACCCGTACCTTACTTTGGGAATATGTAACACCACCATGCACTCGTCTCAATGGAAACAGCTTGGACTAAACATGGCAATAGGTTTGAATGCATAGGCCAATACGTCTTGTGTCACGTACCTGGGAGTGCTTGAAGAAGGCAGAGATGCGAGTGATGTGCAGGCTCAGGCATCTCGAGGCGCATCTCGCTCGGTAAACGCTGCCGGTGAAGAAAGAGTCTTCTTGCTTCCTCGCGCAAACACTTCCCGGGCTCGTTAAAGCCGTAATCCACAAACACAGAGTCACACACGCATTCAGACTCCTTGGAAACATCGCCCTGCTGGTGTGTATTTAATCCCTCCGTGGACAACACTGCGTGCTGCGAGCGCTGAAGAAACTAAAGAAACTTCAATTATACACAGGGGGAGGAGCCGCGGGGCTGAGGGTGCTCTCTGATTGGTGGAGCGCCGGGTGATTGACAGAAATGCAAAGCGTGCGAGCAGGTAGATGCTAGTGCTGCATAGTGGTGCCCATCATCAATATACAACAGCCTCTCATCTATGGAGGTAGATTGGTGTGGATTATTATTCAATCATTAAAAAAAAAAAAGAAATCACTTCAATCAAAATAAAAGAAAAAACCTTTTCAATCAAAAACAAATGTTTTCAATCAAAGAAAACAAAGTTATTTGGGTCACAAATGTTTGGGTTTTTTTTTTTTTTTCCTTTGAACACTTTTTTCTTTGATTGGAAAAAATGTATTTTTGATTGACGTAAACTTTTTTTTTTTTTTAATGGAGAATGTTTTTTTTTTCATTTTATTCTATTTTTTTTATTGAATAATAGACACACAACTACCTCCATACTAATCTGACAGCAAAAGCAAACAAATAAAATCATTTTAGGATTTGTTTTTGGGTTTTTATTAACACACATTTACTCACTACTCCATCGCTACATTACTACACTACAAGCATGTTTTACAATATTTATATAACTGTGTTTGTTGTTTTTTTCTTTAAAGTTTTTGACATGGTTTTATCAAGCCTAAAGAATAAATTGTATATATTGTATTCAACTTACATTATTCCTGGGGGAACTACTTCTTCTGTATAGGGGAAACAAACAGATAAATACTAGGGGTGGGACGATACACTGAGTTCACTATTCAATACGATATGATGATTATAGGCTCAATAATAATACGATACAATAATTTTTTTGAAAGGAAAAAAAAGTTTAAAAATTACATACTTACATACTTCCTCTGGGTACCTTTCCAACTGAATACAAATATGTATAATATATATATATATATATATATTTAAAAAAAAATATGACAAACTGGTATTTAGTAGTTAGTGTGGATTATTATTATTAAATTTAATCTCACACCCCCAGCCTTGCCCCATCCTCGCGATACCACTCGTACCCTCATCTCGTGACATTTTGATATCGCAATATTTTGGCATATAATCTAACGTCCAATCTTTAATAAATTCATAAAACATAAACAAAGACAAACAAATGCTGTTACAGTTAGTCTTCTTAGGTTAAACAGACGAAGCGGGTTTTCCCACACACACACAGCCAAGTACCACACAGAGAGAGAGAAAGAACACCAACTTATTTTTCTGTTGCCTTTTACTAAATGTGAATGAACCCCAATAAATATCTGTGAAACAACTTGAACTCCTGTTTACTGTTAGAACATCATAAAATAGCTTAATGTGTAAAAACAAAACAAAAGTATAACCATCATCTAAATGGTTTTAGAAAGAACAGCTGTGGTTGCTGAATCACTCGCTAAAAGCTTCCTCTTCTTTTACCACAGGAAGTTGTGCTGCTGGGAATAAGGCAGTAAAAACCACTAGAATGAAAAACATCCAAGCATATTTATTAACAATGATTGGAAAATTTACTTTTATATTCTATCGAAGTGCGTTTGATCTTGGCTGTGTACTGAGATCAATCTGTGGGTTTGAAGTTAAGTCATAGGATTAGTGGAAATAAAAATGAAGTCATGCAGAAAAACTTGCAGTCAAAAGTTTTTCATCAACTTTGGGACGTGTAAATAAAAATAAATCAATAAATAAAACATACACTGAAAGATGAAGTGGGGAATGACGAATGAAAAGTGAAATAAGTGAAAACTATAAAAAGCACACAACAGAAAAACAGGTCAAACAACAACGACATTGCATTTATCAGAAAATAATCTACCATCAATAATCTAAAATAATTTAAAATAAAAAAAAAGTTAAAAGTTTCTATTCAACTTTGGGACATGTAAACAAAACTTACACTAAAAAATGAAGTGGGGAATGACACAATATCAAATACTTTATATATATATATATATAAAGACTAGATAAATAATATTGTTCTTTATTGTCATTCAGAATGATATTACAATAAATATCTATAGTAAATATGTCCCAGTAATAACAAAACAGAAAGACCAGCTTCATACCGTCTAATGAGAACAATTTGGCCCTGTTTCACGTACTAATGATCCAGCGTATCTGAATTGTGTCATCAGCAGGTTTTCTGTATTAAAATCAACATATGGCTGAGGAGACACTTGCCAACAACCCAGGGAAGCCCTCTCTCCTCCCAGCTTCACAGTAGCTTGGAAAAACTGTTCAACATGGAAAACCATTAAAACCATCCTGTCTAAATTCCTCAAAATGGAAGCTGACTTTTGGCATCATTTTATCGCCCAAGGTGGTGAGAAAATGTGTCCTGTAGGAAAAGCTTGAAATCCCTGTTATTTATTGGAGTTAAGGAGTGAGTGTTTAATTAGAAAAAATCCCTCAAGGGTTTCCATGAGTATCCTGCTTTAGTGAGCTCCTGGAGTACTTTCCTGAACCCAATTACAACAGCAGCATAATGAAGTTTTATAGGTGTTTCTTTAAACCCATGTACAGAGTAGTCGTACACACTCACACAGCAACATCAGATCTGGCTCAGTGAGGATCTCTTTGACGTTAGTCGGGTTTCCTTTGTGCCAAATGGTATGACTTGTGTTTCTGAGTGGATTTATAGCCTATCAAGGCATCCTAAATATCCAACTATGTATGCAACAAAGATGGAATCATGAAATCAAACTGAAAGGCTCTTTATTTAGTCGTCTTTCAAAAAAAAAAACACACATTTTGTCTTGGAGGACATTATGCACTTCACAATTTCTCACAAAAAATTAACCAATTCTGATTTATTTTCCTAGTTCAATGTGACTTAAGGTGAGAGATTCCTTGCTTTCTTTTTCAAATATTTCAGCATGGAAGTCTGTTCCTTAGAAACAGCCTAATGGCTTAATTTGTTGGCTTATTACAGCCATGTGTGGTGGGCGTTTTATAGTGTGCAGTGGAGGAAACACAGTGTCTGTGTGCGGTCTGATGTCTCCTGCAGCCTGTCGGACATGGATCTCTCTGACGCCATGCTTTCATTTACTGGGAAAAAGCCTCTTCTCGTTGTGAACGACTAAGACTAAAAATATAGAAGTGGACCCAGTTACCTGTTACCATGTCTCAGTTATGGTACACTTATATTTAGTTTAACTGTAGACCATCATAAATCATAAATACATAACCAGACACGCAGCTGTGGGAAATTTTTACAATGCCTAAAGTGAGATAATAAAAAAACAGTTGTTTATAGAGGTATGAAAGCATGGAATGTATTACCGAAACATATCAAACTCACCACTAACTGAAATACATTTCAAATATTAGTCATCTATCAAAATGACGGAAGCATCAACTGTGTGACTTTGTATGTGTTTGTATATGTACTGTATGTAAATGTGTGATAATAACATAGGTGTTTGTATGTATGTGTATATGAAGGATATATAATGCTGTATGTGGTGATAAGAGATTAAGATATAAGATGTCAATTTATATGATATGAAATATTATATATGCACATAATATATAAGATGTCAAATATTGTATTTAGAGAGATATATGTGTATGTTTTGTATGTATATGTAAATTAAGGACAGACTGGTGAAACTTTAGGTTTCATTGTTTTTGTTTTGCTCATTTGAATTGCTTTATAATGTTTTTTGTATGTTTTTGGGGGGGTTTGTATGTACAATTTTAGTTGGACCCAAGGAAGAATAGCTATAGCTCTGCTGCAGCTAAATGGGTTCTTAATAAGCTGAACTATCAGCTGACTGCCAAAATTAGCTTTTTACTGTAATTGCGAGCAGGCTATTCGGTGCAAATAAGTGACTAAATACTCGTTTTTGATGCTCTTTCTCACAAAAAGACAAAGAGTAGCTCAGTATTTAGCACAGAGGCAAAAAATAAATAAAAATAATCTTATTTAACTTACAAAAAACACAAAATATGACTTTTCAGACAAATAGATAGATAGATAGATAGATAGATAGATAGATAGATAGATAGATAGATTTGTTGTAACACACATTATCATATAGAGACATCAATGAAATGATGAAGTATTCCCCCTGACAAACTCGGAGGTGATGATTTTAAGTCATATATACTCAAAACTTGAATTAGATTGTGTTTATACTTTCATATTTGGGTTTTTACTTTCTCTCTGACTATTTATGATTATTTCTTTCTGACTATTTATGCCTTTTTTTACTGACTGTTTACGTCATTTTTCTTTTGCTGGAAGTCGAGACCTCCACCGTAATTGTATTGTGCGTGAAGAAACATATGCACAATGGCAATAAAAGGATCGTGATTCTGATTCTCCATTGCAAATAAGAGATTGGAGTTTTTTTCTACTTCAAATATGCAATGCAATGTAGTCCCATGTGTTATCTATGGGTTTTTCTGTTTGTTTTTTAGGTTTTTTTGTTTTGTTTTTTGTAGAATTGAATATAAAAAGCTTCATTCAGTGAAATCTATGCTTGTGATTTTCGTATCTCTGAAAGCTGCTTTTTAAAAACATTGTTCCCCACACACATAACTCCCTATGATAGAAATAGATTTCAAACTTTAAAAAAAAAACAATCAAAGACATGCAGACATCCATCACTGATATGCAAAAGAAAACACTGTATCTGCGGGACCAGGAAACTGACATCATGGAAGCAGTTTATATCTGCAATATAGCTAAATCAAGTCTTGCTAACGTATGGCCAATGTTAACAGAAATTTTTTTTAAAAAAACAATTTTAGGAGGTTTTTATGCTTTATGGGTCTGTTTTTACTATAGTTGAATAGCAAAGAATGGCTTAATCAACCTTCACCATATTGTTACATTAGGGATTCCTGAAATAGAGTATGATAATACTGTAATGGCTAATCACATATTGCAGTTATGATTTCATTAAAGCTTTTTGTGCAAACACTGGTTATAAAGAAGCGGTGTATTGATTTAAACTGCTACATAATTCATCTTTATATTACAGATCTAGTATTGTGGCACCGTTGTTTTAGTCTTTACTTAGGCTTTATTGTCAAGAGTGAATCCCATGAGAGCTTTTATGTCCTCAAAGTAGCAAAATACTCTCTTTTAAAAAGCTGTCTGCTTTAACTCTACAGCCACTTTTGTCTATTAAACAGTTCAAGTCAAATAACTGAAGTGAGCACAAGAATCTCTCACATTCTGAGTGAAAATATTTGTATTTCGCTTGAGGTCGGAAAAATTCTTCGTGGCATGAATGCAACACAGCGTGCAATATTTTCCTTCCTTCACCACCGTTCCAACAACAATGCAGCATTGTGCAATCAAGAGGGGCATTATGGTCCAGCACAAGATCTTATTCACAAATACCCCCCCCCCAACAGTTGGGTTTGGGGTTGAGTTTAGACAGTGATGGTTGACTGACAGCTGAGTATCCCTCTGTGGTTGTTAACGGGTTATAGGTGATAATAGTTGTACCAAATGGGCAGCTGGTTATTTTCAGCTTGGATATAATAAATAGGCCTAAAGGACACGAGGAGGACAGAGTCATGAAGCCTCTTTGATTTGAACACATTAATCTGAATGGTCATGAATATGCAATGTACTGCTTCTGCTCCACTAGATGGCAATGTGTACGCAGAAGAAGAAAAGAGCAGACCCAAGCAAAGTCCTTGAGACATAAAATATCTCTCTGTCTTTCTTTTTTCAGTGAATATTTTCCTGGCGATGATTCAGCCATCAGATGTAACCATGTAGGATTGATCAGAGGGATGGCTTTTCTTGTCTGAAGAACAAAATCATAAGATACCAAGGCAAATGAAACACATTAAGGAGTCTCTCTATCTCTCTCATGCACCAAAATGCAGTTTCCAGCATATATAAACAAGATTGTGTAACAAAATTCTTCAGAGTTGCATAACCTGATTAATTTTATGTAATGGGAACAAATCATAATGGAGCCAAGGTGTGTTTTATGTGGGATCACAAAGGCTTTTGACACATTTGTCTCAATGGAAGGGTGTGTGTGTGTGATAAATGCTTACTTTTATACGCTGCAGTCCCATGAATCTCAATGGAAATCCATCCGACTCAATTACTGATTACCACTTTGACCTAGAAGAAACAAACAGGACCAGGGCCAGACATTCGTACTCTTTACCTGTCATCCCTGACACATGTAGGTCAAGAGAGGACTGGTGTGGTGTGACACGTGACAATGCTGTAACAGGCTAAGAGAGGGTGCTCATCAATTTTCATTGTGCTGCTATGAGAAAACAGTGTCAAACAACACCAGTCGCCATGACACCCTGGCTTAGTGAAAATCTTCAAGGAAGAAATTGACCACAAGTTATAGACTTCAACAAGAAGTATGTTGTAAATAAAGGTTACTAGCTCTTCGAGAAGAATAAATCAATGCAACCAAAAAAGATTTAAGGGCTTTACATTCTCACATAATAAATACAAAATTAATATTCTTGCCAACGTCACCATGAGCAACGGAATCAATCAGAAGGAAAAAAAAAAAAGGGCTTGATTTATTTTTCATCATTTGATGTCATTATAGTAGGCTACTGTGATGGTAAGCTACATCTGTTGCCACAGCTGCTCTGATATAGGCTGATGCAGTGTGGCTGACGATGTGTGCACAATAGGAACCTACGAAATCACTTCATCCATCATTGTAGGAGGCAATGCGGAGAAAGTGCCTTGCCCAAGGCAGCAACAGCAAAGACTGGGGTGGAGTAAGATTTTAACCGAACACCCTTAAGGCACCCACGTTTAAAAGAACTGTCGTGACAAAACACGGTTAGAAAATATTTGTATAATTTATTATATCAATTGATTAGTGACCAGTGTTGATTTTGGACAGTGTTTAGAAGGCTACTTTCAAAATAAAATCCTTTTTTTTCCCCATATTTACATTTCGGCTGCTGGGAAATGCATCGCGTTGCCATGTTGAGAGTGAATAAACCGGAGAAACAAGAGAAGTGACATCGTGTAATCCATTGATTTCAACAATGTACCTGTAATCTGACGACCAAATATTTAAACTGTAACTGTAACGGATTACAGTTACTTATAATTTGTAACCTGATTAAGTGACACTGTTACATGTAATCCGTTACTTCCCAACATTTATTGTGGTCCATTTCCTACAGTGGCAAAAATAATGCAAAGTCTACAATAGAAAAGGGTTTCTAAATGAGTTAGTGTCCGGGGTATTGTAAGAGTACTTGTGAACGTGTGTCGGTATCTGTCAAAATTTTGTTTTAATTAATCAGATTAGAGATAAAATATACTAAGAACATTTGATGCTATAGCCCATAGGTAGGTAACTGGAGGCCCGGGGGGCCACATTCGGCCCTCAGTCTAAATTTATGCAGCCCTCAAAGTAAATGTACAAAATGAAAGAAAAATACACTAAACAAGAGCAAGAATACAGTACATACACAAAGAACTACAACATTGCAGGAAAATACAGTAAAAGACAAGACAAAGAGAGAACAAGAGACAAGACAAGAGACACAAGAAAGATAGAAAACTACTCCAAAAACACAACAAACTACTACAAAACGGTTATACACAAAAGACAAGACAAACACAAAAATAGACTCCACAGTACGAACAAACAAGCCAAATGACAACAGGAGTATACAAAAATTACTCCAAAAAATGCAAAATGACAGCACAAATACACAATATGACTCCAAAAAACATATATTTTACCAGACAAATACACAAAAGGACAACAGAAATGCACAAAATGCCTCACAACAAGCAAGACAACAACAAACATACATAGAACATTTGGTTCTTTCCTGTAATAATGCTCAGATCGCTCATTATTCTAAATGCTCATTGTGGCCCCGCTGTGATAAAAATTGCCTACCTCTGGGCCCTAAAGTTGCCTAATGTAACATATCTCAGAAAAAAAAACAGCCACCATTAAAAAGAAATCAACATTCTGATTTATTAGTTAGCAACTGTAGCTTATTGAAACATTTATTACCTAAAGAGTTAAACTGCTGTGAAACCATAGGACAAAAAAAAACATTGTATATCCTCTGTGCGGCCTACATTTCAGGGCGGGGTCTTGGGAAAGATTTATATGACACTGTAAGCAGAAAGCATTGTAAAGTCATTGACTGCTATTGTGTTGCTAGGGGAGTAAAAGGAAAGGCAAGTCTGTTGGTTACTTGGGTCACCAACCCTTGACCTCTGTCCTCGACCCTTGAAGCTCTCACATCTGTCTGCCTTTCCCGCCTTCCCTGCCCCACCCCACCCCCCACCCATACACTGTCAAAGGAATTTGATTACAACCAGAGTAGGAATGTTGCGTCCCAAAGAATCCACTGTTGTTGTTCTTTTGTAAAACAAAAAACAAAAAAAACACAATAATAAAAAGCCAATAACATATATATATATATATATATATATATACAATCTAATGTTCCAATGACAATGATCTGGATTCAGGGAGAATGTACAACACCATTTTTCATTCTGCTTGGTCCATTTCACTCTCTCTCAGCTGCTTTTCTTTGCCTCTGAGAAACAAAAGCATTCGAAGCTGAAAATAGAGACATTTGTTCCTGTAGTCTGGTTTGCTTTGTCTGAAAAAAAAAAAAGCTTTGTGGGCTGTGACATAACACTGTACCACAGAGCGCCTTCTGCCTTCTCTTGCTGCTGGTGGAAGGCTGCAGAGGGGAAAAAAAATAGAGTGGGGGAGGTGTTGTTAGTGCACTACCATACACATACGCATACGCATACGCATACACAAGGCTTGTTGTTCTCTCTTTATTGCCACACGCTTGCTTGTGAATGCATGCATGCACGCCTATACAACAGAAAGACCTGCACACAAACCTTTTTCTTGTATGTCGACCCGTGTCATTACTGTGTGCAAAGCAGGCGAGGCTTAAAGGAACTAAATCCAATATGTCAACGGACACCAGCACAGTGAGACATAGATACTCATCTGGATATTCCCCTGCTACAAAATAAGCTTCCCCACATGCTTCCCCAGCCTAATAACGACGACACAACAACAGTCGTGTGACCTGCAGTGCCCCTCCCCCAGCCTTACATATTACCAGTGCTCCTCAGTGCTGTCTAGAAAGGTCACGTGACCCTCAACAGCTTCCTCAGTTGGGGGAGGGGAAGCAGATTGAACCTGTTCTTTGTTAGGAGGTCAGCCTTTGCTCTATAGCAGGAAGCTATGCTACCGTACGCTTCGTAATAGACGTGCATGGAGTAGTACTGTAGTCTGCGTTTTGGCAAATCAAAAAGATTTTGAGCACTTATGCAGAGAAGAAGAGTGGTATTTACAATTGTTAGTAACACGCATTTGCAGTGGTTTGAAAATTTTGCCAATAATGATTGATGTAAACTAATAATTAGATTTCTTTGTTAAAACAAGACTATAGTCGAGGGCAGAGATGAGCAACTTCTATCACAGCGGGGGCCACAAAAATGTGATTGTATCTGATCTGAGGGCCACATTCTCAACATTTATTTATTTATTTATTTAGTTTATTTCCGACATGGTTACATTCACTTTTTTTTTTACATTTTTTTTTTGTACATGCCGAAAAAGGAGACGAGAGAAGCACTTTGCTTATCTAGGTCCCATCCCCTGTTCTGTACATCGAAAATTTACATGGGTTTACATGTCTCTCTGGTCAAACATTCTTAGGTTGTTCTGAACAGTGATGTTAGCATTTAGAATAATGACCAATCTGAACATTAATACAAAGCTTTGTCTGCATGTGTCTTGGCTTGTGTGTTTTTGGAGTCATTTTGTATATGTATTTTTATTTATTTAGGTAGTTGGTTTGTGTATTTTTATGGAATTTTATGTTTTCTGGAGTCATTTTGTGTACTTTTGTTGTCGTTTTGTATATTTTTTCTGATATTTTTGTTGCCACCTTCTGTAATCTTATCCTCTTGTGTATATTTCTGTATGTTTTTTGTGCATTTTGTTGCCGTTGACATGTTTGGTACGTCTTTCTGATATTTTAGTAGTCATTTCTGTTCAGCTTTTGTGTGTTTTCATGTAAATTTGTATGTTCTGGTTATTGTTTTGTATATTGTTCAGCTAGATTTGTAGGTTTTATGTGTTTTGGGGAGTTATTTGGTGTATTTTTTGTCATTTTGTACATTAAAGTTGGGGGCCGCAAAAAGTTAAACCAAGAGCCGCATGTGGACCCTGGGCCACCAGTTGCTCATTCCTGGTTTAGAGAAACAAAAAGCTGTATGTCTAGAAAAGATCAGGGCAGAATTATATTGATCA
The DNA here is from genome assembly GCF_900634775.1 of Gouania willdenowi. NCBI lineage: Eukaryota > Metazoa > Chordata > Actinopteri > Blenniiformes > Gobiesocidae > Gouania > Gouania willdenowi. The sequence continues at coordinate 15,484,441 of NC_041064.1, read as the reverse complement.
ACGTGTCATGAAATTTAAACATGTAAACAAATTTAAACATGAAAACACAACATATAGACACAGTACTACAGTAATGTCCAGCAACTTTCAAAACATACGATAATTCAACGATCATATCTTATTTCTAACTGATCAGCACTTGATTAGACGTATCACAATCTGTCTGAATAAAAACACTGGTTTAAAATGTTTATTTCTGCACTAGAGCATTCCTGACTGAGCCGCATGTGCAATCTCTACCCATTGAGTGCTTCTGACCTTTGTCTTACATTCCAGTTTTAATAGCCAGTTAGGATTCATGAATAACACTGAGAGGATTTTATGTGATAATTGCGGTTAAACCTTCAATGGACAAGGCACATGAACACAGTGGCCGCGGTTACGTGCTGTTTTTTTTTTTTTTTTATTCTAAATGAATTATTTGAGATATATAATTCGGGAATTAAAGTATTCTGCTTTGTGTTTACATGGAAATTGTAATTCCGAATTGAGGTTTACAAGGAAAACACATTTATTTACTTCTGATTGGACAGGGTGGTTGATTGTAAATGACTTTGACCATTTGATTTTGGGTTCATACTATTTACTAGGGGTGTGTATTGCCCGGCATCTGGCGATACGATTCATATCCCGATACACAGGTCAATATATGATACGATACGATATATCCCAATATTAAAGTACAAGGTGATTATTGCGATTTATTTATTTTTTTTTAAATATATGACTTAAGAAACAACTAATCTGTAAATGTGTACACCTTCATGAGAACATTATGTATGAAATATATATTATTTTTTTACACTCAAAACATTGGCTTTAACATGCCATGTGCCAACAACTTAAAAAAATAAAATAAAAATAACATACAATCTGCCTGTGGCTTTAAAACCAACTTTGACTTTAGTGCAACTTAACTGAGGTATATGCCTAGAACAACCAATAAATGCAGAAAGTTAGTACTTTTTGATTGTTTTGAAAAAACACAAGCTGGTTAACATGTCTCCTGCCGTGGAAAAGACGTTCCTGGTTAAATAAAGGTAAAAAAAAATAAAATAAATCGATATGGATGCATTTTGAATCGATCCGAGAATAGCAAAACGTAATATCGCGATATATCGCCAAATCCAATTATTTCAACAACTCTACTATTTACATATACTTAAAATGCAGTGAACGAAAAAAAAAAAAAGATGCATTATTGTCTTACAAACTAATTGCAATAACATTCCTTCACCCAAATATATTTTGTAATTATATAATGAACAAGAGAAGGAAAGAACACAAATGGATGAAGAATGATTATCATACTCATTCCCTTATTTGGAGTTGCAATTTCAGCAAATCCAAATAACCTGTGTTTTTGTATTGTGGAAGGAATCCAGAGTAGCCATAGAAAAACTGTGCAAGCACTGGGAGAACATGCAAACTTCACAGAAAAGCTCCCAGGGGAATTCCTTTGTGTTAGTGAGATAGAAGCATCAATCACTATACAGCATTCATGCTCCCTTGGTTTCCTCCCTTAAGCTAAAAATACAGTGGACGGAGCCTTTTGTTCCTCCCCGAATTAGCCTAAAATACAAACAATCTTTAAAAAAAACCCAAACATTTAGAAGAAGACGACGACGACTGAATGTTTAATGATCGCATGATTTGTATCTTACCAAACAGACACATATCTGCTGTTTATTATCTTCCGCTGACCATTAAATTCTGCAAAATCTGTGGTCTCTGCAAGTGAAAACCAAGGGGACTTTAGCAAAAAGCTGCTGCTGCGAGTTTTGGCAGGAAGTACGCACTCGTATTACACATCGTACGGTAACCAAAGGAATGTGTCACACTGATGTCAACTTGTTATTTACTTTCCAAATCTGAATGACTGAGCAGGGCGAAAGGAGAATTAATCAACCCACTGTGTGACCGGGCAGGCGAAAAATAGCCGACTGGTGTGTGTGGGGGATGGGAGGCTCTCTGAGGCCTGAGACTAGCAGGCAACATGCTACAAACTGTAGTCTGACACTGGATAGGATAGCACCAGAGAGGGGCTTAGTTTAGATATATCACATGTAGTAGTAGTAATTAATGTGTACGTTATGCTCGAAAATGTAGTGTAATATAAACACGGCTATTGTGAATAGGACATTAGAGTCTTTGTGTAGGTGTCTCCCTCTTCATTGTGGCCATTAACTCATACAATGACGTGTAATTAAAGTGGTATTATGTTAGAAATATAGATGACGGTGTGTTTTCAATATTCAGGTTTAAGGTCAGCCAGCATTCATTCAACCCCCCCACACCTACCACCCCCACCCCCCCAACAGCCCCCCCTCTGTGCGCGCCGCTGCCTCTTTCACGTTGCCGCTCAGTGAAGGCTGAAGCCCCGCAGCCACCACACAACAACCCGGGCTTAGTTCCAACTTTACCGCCAGTTGAGAGCACGTCTGCGGGTGCTGCTGCTGGTGCTGCCGGTGGAGCTGGTGGAGGAGGACGAGCCGAGCTAAGGCTTTTGTTGTTACCCCGCCGACAGTGAGAGTCACACGGACGCCAAAGCAAGCCGCAGTCGGAACTTGAAATATGACGGTGATGGAAATGAGAGGAAAGTCGCTGGTGTCTTGCTGAAGTTGGAGGTTTCTTCTCTCCTTGTGGGAAGAGGAAGAGGTGGCGGCGGCGGCGGACACGACCACGAGTTCACCCTCAGTAGAAGGTAAAGAAACTACACGGTGTGGTTGTTGTTTTTTTGTTGTTGTTGTTTGGAGGCTTCCCTCTATATTTTGAGATACTGCTGATTACTGTGGAGATTACGAGAAGGAAGGTAGCCGGCACCCATTGACTCTACACGTGTGTTCTCATTTCTGCTTCCCCCCACCTCTTTTAACTTATTCTCTATTTATTTTTATTTTGTCACCTTACTATAACGTTTTAATCTCATATACATAGGCTTTTACCCTCTTATACCCAACTACGCTATTTAAAAAAACCAAAACATCAAGTTTTAAAGGGCCACGTTGTCTTGTTTTGCCAAATCAAAAGCTTACTCTGCCTAATTTACACCACTTAAATGATTATATGGATTTACTTCTGCATAGATTAATTCACGTAAAGCGTAAATACTTATTAAACGATTGATAATTATGTTTCCATGCAGACTCATGAGGTGAATGTGTGGGGGAGGGGAAGACATTCAACTATACTGTACTATGCTGCCAGCCTGCCACCACTCTCAAAGGACAGTTCATGTTACTGTATAACTACAATGTTAAGCTGCTGATTTTGGTTTTGAATTTGGAAGCATATCTTAAAAAGGAAGGACATGTAATAAATCCTTAGTAAATGTGGGTCTTTGAATGGTGAGCACAAATGTCATAGTTAGAGTGAACACTTTTCTGATTTCCTTTAGTGGGCCTATTTCAGATATAATGGGAATCAGTATTTTAAACTTGATTATAATTTGTGCCTATGATGTATTCTAATGCAGGGTATAAGGGGTGTGAATCAAAGGAGTATGCCTGCTTATTTCAATTTAGTTTTAACCTGTTTGTTAATTTGATTTTTCTTTTAATTTCAAGATTCAATCCCAAATTGATGCCGCTTCTGCCTTAGTTATAAGTGAACATGTATTGAACGATTAGGTTGGAATGAAACTGTGTAGGCTCGATTTGATGTCTTTGCTTCTGCGGCCACCTTTTCCTGGTTGTTTTGAAGAATGTTTAAGGTCACGTCGCGGGTCACACCATCCTCTTTTCACTAATGCCCTCGCCAGTGTTGATTTTGTGAGCCAAGAATTTTCGTCGACTACATTTCTTGACTATAACGAGACTACGGCTAATTTAAATGAATCACATGTGATCAAAAACGACATCAAAATATATTGACGTATTCGTTAACGAATAAAAAAATGAAACTATAACGTTCACATGGGACGAAATCCAATCCGCGCCAAGTTATATTTTTGGAATGTATCCAATCAAAATGGCTTTTGTTGCATTGAAGGCGGGACAAGCCGGTAAGGCATCCAATAGGAAGTAAGCTGATTGTGTTTGCGTACATTAACTCGTGGCCTTACGCATTGATCGCATCAAACCTGTTTGTGTATTTACAAACATTCAGGTTGAAAAACGGAAATCGAATCTTTAATGAACATAAAGATCTTTTGCTTTATATTTTATCTGTAACAGATTCAGTCGACTAAAACAAGACTCCAAATTTCCTGTCATAAATAACCCTCGTCTTTGCCATAGGATCATCTGTGGCTGGTAGTAATTCCAGTTCATTGTGGATCGCACTTGCCTGCAGATATCACATGTTACTATAATTGTGTAAAAGGGCTTTAAGCTAAAGAACAAGACCAAACAAACTCGTATGGCAAGTCTGAACGATATTGTCTTGAAAAGTTGAACCCTGGAGCTGTAGCCTTATAGCTAATGACCACCTTGTTGTTGACCTGAGGAACAGGTTACTGCAGTTGGCACGATCATGTCATTTTAAACCTAATTTTTGAAATCCTGCAAACGCAACGACGCGCCAACAAGATAGATTATTTTGGCATTTCATATAGTGTGCCAGAAATTGCAGCTTTAAATGTCATGCTATACATGCTTTCAATAGTTATGGTTTTAGTGTATGTTACTGTAGTTTAGAAATATTGGTTGTTTAAACTAAGCATGGATGACGATTGCATTTTTATTTAATGACCAAATTTAACTCTTGTGCTATTTTTTTCTACTAGTTTCGTTCCCACTCCCAGTGTTGAGGACTTGCTGTCAACTCTAATAGCAGTCATTACAAAAACAGGTTTAGTGCCACCCATTAAAGGACAACCGCTGACAAATCTAGGTGTCCTAAGTTTTACGTTTATTGATTTCTAAATAAGTTTGCGTAAATGTCTAGCATGCAATATAATCTGAATTGGTAATAGTGGGTTATTTTAACAAAAGTTGGCACATTCATTGCATCAGCTGTAGTTGTTAACACCAAAAGTTGTTTTTGCGTTCAAGCGCTATTGTTACCACAAAGTCTTAGGTGGCTTTAACTAAACTAGGCTGTTAGCCCACAGGTTATTGTCTGACTGCCTGTGTTGCGTGACAAGATTTTAAATGAAACACGTTGTTTTTTTTGGTGTCAGTTTTTGTCTGGTTTTGGGAAATATAAATACAACCTGATGGCTTGTATAGAATATTGGAAAATTAGTTATCCCTTAATGCTCTCTTGGCTTATTTTTGTATTAAATTCTTATTGATTAATCCATTTGGAGAGGCGAGAGATTTCCACCATATTGTGTTTAAGAGAGATATCTGTCCTCCTCTGAAGAACTAGGGCAAAGGAAGTCCCTGAGAAAGCCCAGGCCAGACTTGTGGTGCGGCAGGTCTCAGTATCAGGCTGTCCAAATATTTCTGTTGCAGTATTTATTTATAATGGGCTGTGGGGGGAGGTGAGCCTTTCTTCCCCTCCAAAAAAACACATTCAGGGTACATGGGCTACAGGCCAACTGACAGACTCTGAAATAGCAGCCACACAAATACTGGTGAGTCGGAGGCTGCAATTATTTATTTAGATGCATTTTTAATTGTAGGGTGGCGCCATTTATTGCCAAAAGCAAGGACTTGTTAGTGATGTTGGTTAGTCCTGTGTAGTAAACATCCATGAAAGAGGCAAATTGACATCATTTTAAGGGTGTGCTGGTAATAAAATGAAAAAAAATCGGACACTATGGATAGTGGTGGTTTAACAAAACATCTATTTATTTTCAAACAGGGTTTAAGGAAGCAGTGACTGGTTTAACACTAAGAGTAGAAATTGTTTCTTTTTCCATCTTGTCGAGTGTTCTGCATTGGGTTTCACCCAGATTAGTCGTCTCCACTGTTGACAAATGTGCGCGTGATGGAACAGTAGGTGCTGTTGGAAGGTGCTGAAGCACGTCCATGCTTAGGTGAGAAACCATTTGCTTCAGGTTATATTGTGTTTTCACCCAGTCTGAATCTTCTTACCATATCCTGGTGCAGCCATGTACTGCAAATAAAACTGCACCTAGAAGAATACATTTCTTGTGAAATTCATAAAAAAAATATGTAGGCCATATTGGCATTGATGCCATTTGATTTGATTCCAATATACTAAGTAAATGGTCATTGACATGTTAATCTGATTTTGCAGTACACATTATAAAGTTACCTTGATTTGTCTTAGGATTCATTCTTGTTTTACATATTGAAGCCATGCAGCCTTTTGTCAGGTGACATTGATTAGCCATATGAAAGTTGCATAAGCCAAGGCAAACGTTGATGGGAAGATTACTCATTTTTTGTTCCTTTCCATTACTGCTTATTGTGTTTCATAGCTGGCTAATACAATTACTGAAAAGAGTAAGTCTATGTTTTAGAGCCTAAAGAACAGCTTTGTAGAGTTTAACTAGCCCTCTAGGAAAATATGGTAACTGTCTTCTGTGTGCTTCGATTGTTTTTGTGTGTTTTGTACTTTCCGTGCTAGTGGCTGACAATAATGAAGTAAATGTATGTAATTCTGTTACTGTAAAGATCTGCTTCACTCTTACTTTATCTGTCAAACATATTCAATATTCCTTGTGTAACGTAAGACCACAAGATCATTTTCTTTTGTTTAACTTTATTCTACGTATTTTCTAGTCAAACTGTAACAAAAGTATCATTAGCTGTGTTTCTATTACTTTTGGAATTGCCCAAAATCTAAATAGTGCAAGAAAAATAAAAACACTCAAATATCGCTTAAAAGTTTTTATTCTTTCGTGAGGAGGAATTTCTGACGTTTTCAATATTGAAATGTGTCACAAAAGCGCTATGGAAACACTTTTTCCCACAAATACAAGTCGCGTACCTGGTCACATGACCCCTTCTCTCCGAGAAACCATGGTACTGTACGTGTAGGAGGCTGGGACATTTCTTAGCATTATTAAAAAATATTACTGCCACATTAGATGTGATACAACAAAGAATGCAGAGTTTTCTAAGGAGGTTTCCTTCCTGCAGCGAAGTCTCGCGGGATGAGATTTCACGGGAGTTACGAGGCTTCTGCCCAAAACAACGTTCAATGGAAACACGTTCAAAACGCAGTTACACTTTGTCAACATTTAGAAATATTGCTTTTATTTTGCAAAAATCTTTAATGGAAACATAGCTTCAGTGTGAATATTATTTTATCCTTTTCAGGGTCATGTTGACAACCGATTTTAATGGGTCGGATTGCGTTTTCTGTTTTAGACATTCATTTAATTTTTTACGTTTAATCGGAGGGCCTAGCCTGCAATTACACACTGAAACGTCCGGTCTTAAAGACAAAACCATTCCTTTCTGTCTGACTAAAAATGATTGGTGTAAGTGCTAGAGCGTTTTAACCGCTATAGGGTTCTTGGGTGTGATCACACCCTAAAAGCAGCTTACAGCAGTCGCACTCCTCACTCTAAAAACTCTGTTTCAGAGTTAGGAGTGATAGCTTGCATCACTATAACATTTACTTGCCAATGGCAAGCGTTAATGTCGAGCCCTGCTTTGATTGTGTTTGCTGCAAGATTTTTTACACGTAGTATTACAGAAGACTAAAGAAACCATTTAACAGAGGAGTGTGTGGCGTGCAGTAACAGTTGGGCTCAGAATCAAGATCAGTATTTCAGCGCACTTGTCTGTTTTTTTCTTTGACCCTGATGTCAGATGGAAGGAGAATTCAAGGATGAAGGAGGGGGGTATTTAGGGTGGCATGAGCAGCTGTTGACAGAGAAGCGAGATCTTTTGGTATCCATGGCAACAGTTGTATTGCCTACACTGGTTTGTCTCCATGTTTACAGCTTATTTGTGCAATCCTCTCAGTGTGTTGCCTATGTCTCAATATCGACTGTCACAGCATCAAGGACACTGAATTCTCTTCTAATATTGACGGGTTATAGGGAGGGAGCTTTATTCTATCAAATCAAGACAAACATTATACATTCCTCAATGGTTTTGTTAGCATGTTAGACATATATTGTTAGTTTCATAGGTGGATGCATTAAAATATTGTCAAAATAATGTATATGCAGTATATTTATTAAAACAGATCTTCACACAGATCTGCTCCAAATTCTATATGCAGCACACACAAACCCGTTCCTTTCTTTCATGTCTAGTAGCTCAATGGTGCCTTCTTGATCTAAAAGAAAAGCCGTATACGCCAAAGAAATGACCGGTTTTCGATAATTGTTTTGATATATACTGTAAACGTCCCAGCATAAGGCTTATACGTCACAGTGAAATATATAATATTTTTTTTCCTGCTGCATTCTTTAAAGAAGCACAAAAGGAAGATGGCGTGGTTCAATATATATACGTGTACAACCCTCGGCATCAGAACAGCATTCTGTTTTTCAGTCGTTTCCACACAAAGTACTCATTGGGCACCACTCCCACAGAGCTATATAATACACATGCGTGCCCCACAGCGGCTGGTTCCCTGTGTGCTTTCTTGCATCTATGAAACCAGGTTTTTTTTCGGAGGATCTAATATGATGCCCAATTACAGAGTGTTGACTCAAAATAGTTGTATAATCCTCTTAGTAGAACAAGTAGAGAATCAGTAATTGGGAACCATTGCCCATTCAGTACAACAATCTAAAATAAGTGTTTGTTTCTTGCCATGGCTGTTGTTGCAACTATCCCACAATTGATTCATATGTTTGCAATATAGACTCGTATAGAGTTTTGTAAAGAAATTGGAAGTGTTGCTATTTGAAAAGAGCGTATTCATTTTCTGTCATTCATGACAAACATTGCTAATGTACAATGCATTTTTGTGTGTGTAAATACAGTCCTGTCTTTGTAATGGATAGAAATCTTTTTGTTTCATCCACATAATTGGAAGAAAGCCAAGGAATTTCCTTTTCCTGAATAATCCGGTATTGCTGTTAGAATCTACTATACAGTGTGTATACTAAGATTCACCTAGAGACAAAGTGGGAGTTGTCAGCTTTATTTGATGGTAACCAGTTTGGCATGAATGAGAATCTTGTGGTCCTTATGTTTCCAATAGGAAATTGTTGTGATAATTCCTGTAGTGATCATTCCCAGCTGCCACCCATCCCCCACCATTGCTGCTCGGGTAACAATGAAACACATTTATCTTAGTGCTTAGTCTCTGCATGATGAAGTCTTTATTACATATGAAGAACACATCCAACCAATCATCCTGCTGTAAATCTATTGGAATATCAATGATTCAGTTCACTCTTGTTCTGTGTCGCAATCACAAGACTGAGGCATGGTTGCGTAAGCTGTTGTAGAAACAAATGCCCTCAGTAAAGCTTTACCCCGATGACCTTTCCTATTAACTCCTGATAGACTCTGTAGTTTAGGTTTACTGATATCAGGGGTGGCCAAATGTGTGCAAATGCAGGGCCAGAGATTTTCATTCTAGCTGATTACCTCAGCGGGTAATTTAACATCCGAGTTATTCTCGTCTAAAAAGGAGTGTTAATCAGAGGGTGGAGTTGGAATGAAAATCTGCAGACTGTTGTCTGTCCTGGCACACGGCGAGCCACCCCTGGTAAACATTTAAAAAAACGTTGCCACCCATAGGAAGCGTGGGAGAAGTGTTTTCCTTCAAGACTGAAGCCTACCATCCCCCACTGTTTGCTGACCTACATTGGCTGTCACTTATGACTCAAAGAGAGAGGCAGAGGACAATGCACAAAAGGTTGTTTTTGATTACCTGTGTGTGAATCATTATGTATCAGCCCCACTCTCCCTCCTCCACCATCCCCTTGTGTGTGTGTGTGTGTGTGTGTGTGTGTGTGTGTGTGTGTGTGTGTGTGTGTGTGTGTGTGTGTGTGTGTGTGTGTGTGTGTGTGTGTGTGTGTGTGTGTGTGTGTGTGTGTGTGTGTGTGCGCGTGTGCGTGTGCAAGTCTGTATGTGAGTGTGTGTGTGCGTGCGTGTGCGTATGTTGCTGTCGTTCCCCTCCCCCCGTCAAGACTGCAGCCCAACCAGAAGCTTCAAAGGCGGGTTTTACTCAGCAGAGCAGTTCAAGAGAAAATGGCTGCTGTTTCCAGGTCTTGTTTGCACATCTGTCAGAGGGTGACCGTTCAGGAGAAAATGGCCTTTGTGGTATGCAGTGTTTTAACGTTATTCCTTCTAAATCTGCTAAGGGAGATGGGTAGATGGTGAAGTGTTTGTAATCATCTTTGTGCCCATATGTTTCTCACATGCAGATATTTTTTGTTGTCAATGTTTTACGTAAAACAAAAGATGCTTTTTGGTGTCAGTGCTACTGCTAAGTTCAATATGGTCCAGTGTCTGAATTTTCGAAGTGCTGCTTATCGTGCAGTAAGAACAGATTACATCATCAGGCAAATAATGCAAGAGGTTTGGCACATCTATCGTGATGCAACTGTTAACAAATGTAGCTAGTGGTTTCATAATAACTATCTTTGTGTTGCTGGTTGTTCTAATGTTTAAAAGATTAGTGTATCCTCCTACTTTTGCTTTATATATGTTTCTTTAGGCAGTGGTTGGATAACATAAACTATCGAGCGTTAAAGGATTCATACTTGGTTGTATTTGAGTGGAATTAAAGGAATATAAGAGAATAGGCCAACAAAACTCCAGTTGCTCCACCCAGATCACTGAACTGTATGAATAAACCAGCTGTGTAGCAATGTTTAATGATGGTAAATGTTTTTATCAAAGCAATCAGACAAAGCCCTGCGCCATCTTATGTATCCTCTGCAAAATGCATGTGTACTCCGACCGTTTCAGCCCATTGTCCACAACAGGTTCAATACCAGTTGGGGCTTTTGTTGATTGTGGCCAGGACATCGGGCTTTGGGTTTCCATGTGCTTGAGCCACACTGAGGCCGCCTCATACGTCACTACTGAACGTCTCAGTTTTCATGGCCAAACATTACAAACTACAGGAACATTTGTGCAGTCTGGAGGGCACTTTACCCACAAAATTAGGAAACGGTAACGAAAAGAACACCTGCTCATTACGTCTATTACACCACAACAGTGGTGTGCAATAATGCAATAATACCTTTATCCTTTATATTTATATATATATTTTAAATTCCTTGTGCTGTTTTTAAATTGTACTTGTCGAGTAAAAACCTTTCTGAAAAGCACACAATCCAACCTCATTGGACTTAAATGTACTTCCCTTCAAATTAGATGCAAGAATATTTAAAAATGCTGCAATGTGGACAGATTATTTTTAGACAGAGCTAACGATCTGTGTGTATGTAGATTCCTCGGCCCTCATTTTTCAATCTTGCAAGAAAATGGATGCAGAATTGATCTTGTTATGACTGAACACGCATGTGATTTATCAAACATGGAGAGAAGAAACACTGGCAAGAATAGAAACTTTTCCGTGATGGAAGTCAGCATCTTCACTTCTGAAGTGGAGCAAAACAAAGATGTGCCTTTCGGCATTGTGATAACAGGAATTAAAGCAGCTCATAAAAACATGTTGAAGAGGATAACGGAGGCAGTGAACAGCTTTGCCAGGGGAATGGACTCTGGTTTAGGTTTGACTAAAATTCTTAACAACTAACTTAACCCATTTGATAGGATACTTCATCACACTACCAATGAAATGCTGCAGGGTTTGAGGTATATTTTTTCACTTCCGATACGATACCAATATTGTGGCCTTGCATATTGACCAATATCGATGCGATACAATATCAGCACGAATCATACGTACTTTTATAACTTATTTTGTAGTGTGGAATGTCAGCAAAGGCTTAATCAAGTGATGTTATTCAAACAGAGAACAATAGTCAGCAACAGTAGGTAAGAGAAAAACTGACCCATTTATTATTAACCATTTGGTTACATACATTTTAACCTTCAACATAATATATACAGTATTCTACAATTGAATTAATATAATATTTATCATAGATTTTAGATGCAGTCCGATAAAATCCGACATTTGTTTTTTGGCTGATATTGGACCAATATCCACTATCAATATCGGATCAGGACACCCCTAATACTTTACGTTTTAAAAGCGATTAATGAGGTCCTGTCTCCGGCTGTGCTGCCCATGGTTCGGCATTGGCTCCTCAGACAGCACTCCATACCAATGCAATGTGCAAAAATTAACTGGTTAAAATAATGTTGCACACTTTCTCTGGGGTATACAAACAGCTCTGATGCAGTTGCTGTAGTAGAGACCAATCTCGGCAGACAAACCGAAATGAGAAGAAGATTGTCTAATTTATTGTTCAAAGCCAGCAAATTCTTCTACAACATTCAACAATATACTAGCAACAAATTGCTTTGCTTTTAGTGGTTTTGATGTTTCGTTTGCCCCATAGACACCGGTATTCTGCCAACCCACAATGCCGTGTCCTCCAAGTAATCTTCGAAGCTTCCTTTGTTATGTCCGAGCCAAGACTGTTGGTTCACAGCCCACCTAAAGCACTCTAGACTTCGATTGGAAACGCTCCAAGTTCGGCTAACACAATCGTTCGAGAATTCGCTTGCCCGGTCTGCTTTAGACTTTGTTTGCGTGTTCACTAGGGATGTAACGATTCACTCAACTCCCGATACGATTCGATTCACGATACTGGGTTCACGATACGATTTTCTCACGATTTATTTTACAAAATGGGAATGTTGACAAATGACTGAAAAATATTCCTTTATTTTTTTGGGGAAAATACTATACTATTTTCCTTTTATTTTTCATTGTCAAAAGAATCCCTTGATAAACTATTCAAAATTATGCAATTTGACTAAAAATAAATCTTGAATGAAATAAATAAAGGAATAATACAAATAAAGAAGAAACCTATTAATTTAAATTCTGGTTCTATAGTAAACAATTCAAAACTGCATAATAGTTCTTTTTCTTTTTAAAAGTGCAACTGAAAATGTATTTTGTGCCTTAACAATTGGACTTTTAAAAAAAACAAAAAAAAAAAAAAAACAGTCATTTTACTGTATTTACGTCAGATATTTGTTTAGACCAGCAGAGGGCGCTGGTAACCCAGTGGTCGGTTAGCATGCAGTTATTCCACCAGTGAAGAAGAGAAGCTATGCTAGCAGACAGAGCTAATAGAAAAATTTTACACTTTTACAACTTTTACAGATATTCACGTAATATTACAGATATTCTTTCGGTGCTAAAGGAGTAAAGAATCATTTATGAGCATGTTTAACAGTAAATGGCGACCAGAAAGAAAATAGTAGCAGATTCCGCCCGTCACGTCCGCTTCTGGAAGGATTAATATATAGCGCCCTCTGCTGTTTAAAAAAAGTACTGCGATTCAATTTTCAGAGCATCGATGTGAACCGTGGTACCTATGAATCGATTTTTAACTGCCTTACGATTAATCGTTACATTCCTAGTGTTCACATTGCCCAAACGAGGCGGACTATCTCAGCAAACGAATCCTTGAGCGTTTTAACATCTCTAGGATTTTTCAGTGTGAACACACCCTAAGGTCCAGAGCCAAATGTTGCCCATGCCAACTGCTTTTGGTCTAATTGTAGGTAGTGTAGAGTCCTGATATTCTACATAGTGAATCTTAACATTGGCCCATTAACTTTGTTTTTAGCTTATTGCATTCAGCTAGTTTATACAACAATTCCAATGAATATAGATCATCTTGAAACATTTTTTTGAATTCATTTGATGGTGTACACAGAACAGCATCCAGCAAAAAGAACATTTTACTTTTGGACATTCTGTGAAGGGACATCTTGGCTCAAAGCAAACATCTTGTTCTTAAAATTCGAATCCCAAATGCCAAATAAATTGCCTTTCAAAAATGTCCAAAAAATAGCTGGAGCTCATATTTGTGTTTTTAAAAAGGACTCCCCTTTGTTTGGTTGGATGTGATTGACACTACATTTGATCTAATCTCATCAAAAGACTTACAGCAACGATCTGAGGCTCTACAAGGGCAAGAAGTGTCAAGAGAGACATGCTTTTATATGCTGTGATCTTTCAGCGCCAGACAGAAAACTAAATGAGTTGGTGAACATGTAGGACACACTGTAACAAAGACACTGTTGTTGAATTTTGTAGAACAATGTGCCATGCAGAGAACCAAATCTGTCCATCTTATTTAACGTCATTGTTTCCAAAAGTATCCAATGGTCATTGATTGACTATTGAATAGTCGGTCAAAAACGTAACATGGTTAGGTTATGCTTTGTTCTGCTTGTTATTGGAATACGGGAGTCAGGACACTGGCAATTTACAGTTTACAATTTTGTAGCCAGAAATGTTTGCAGCCTCTGTGTAAATCTTTCTAATTATTAGATATACAGTAAGATATGTACTGTCTTTCTCTGAGACTTTGGCTACATTCACACTGCAGGACTTGATGCTCAACCCCGATATTTTTGCCCCATGCGACCTGTATCTGATCTTTTTATGGCAGTCTGAACGACCCAAATCCAATTTTTTCAAATGCGACCCAGGTCACTTGGATATGTAGTCCTAAATAAAGATACGTATCCGATCTTTTGCCATGCAACTGCAGTGTGAACGGTCAAGGCGGATTTTATGCGCGTTCGATATGTTGACGTCATTATTAACAGCTGGAGCAGTGAGAGGTGCGCTGCGGCTGTGCACTGTCCTCTGCTCACCACAAACCAGAGAGGGACAGGCTTGAATCCACTGTTGAATCAATCCTGTTTTTGCACAAGAACATGGATATTTTATACCTGAATTATGTTAATGTACGTTTGACATGTGCTTCTTTCCCCGTGCGCTGATCTGTTCTGTTGACATTAACAGTTGTTTGTTCATAAAAGTAATGCTTACCACTAAAACAAATGTAAATATGTTATTTGTATGAGGAAAAAATAGGTTTTAACTGTCATAAGGTTCACATCATAAATGGTCTTTGTTTAAAAGCAAAACGGCACCACATATTTGTTTCTCTTTTTCTTTTTCCTCGTCCTCCTTTCCACCTGCTCATTCATTATCCGGCTCCACTGCACAAAAACTTTGAGACAAACGCGACAATGCGCATGCGTTTCAGTTTGGAGCCGCAAACCATTCACACTGGAGTCTGATTCAGGTCACATTATAAATGGTAATGTGAACGGACAAACAAAAAAAAAAATCAGAAATTAGCAAAAAAAAAATTGAATTGAGCATTAAGGCTTGCAGTGTGAGCGTAGCCTTTGAGGGAACTCCTTGCCAACTATCGTTCAGACATGTTTTAGTAACCTTAGCAAATAGCAGCGCTATCTGAGCAGGGTCAAAGGTACAGGGTTGGGTCTGAGTTTTTAGTTTTGCTTTTTGCTTCAAATGATCTTATTAGGGCAATACAAAAACTTATTTAAATGGCACTGTTGTAATAATAATTAACTCAGCCAATCAGAGCTTTCCTAGTTTCACTGTATTTCTGTATGTTTCTACAAGCATCTACAAACTCTTGCACCTCCTCACTGCTCACTGTTTGCATAGCAGTCAATTTATAGATCTTTATGGTCATCTTGTACTGTAGGGCTGGTGCTGCTGCTAGCCTGCTATGCTAACTATTCATTAGCTCTATTGTATTTGGTTATTTGTTTTACTTATTCTATTTGTGGTGATTTAGATTCTCAATACTAGTTACCATATTATTTTTAGAATCTACTGTAAACAAACTTTTACTTGGTCCCTCGTGGGCAGAATGTCATCAGTGTCCACTTTTTTTCCCAGCATGCAATCAGACATAAAAAAATGTATAGTGGTGGGCAAGATACTTAATGCTAGTATCAATATTTTACATTATTGTTATATTTTCAGAAATATAAATACACTTTTACTGGGTCCCTAGCTAAGTAAGAAGTCGATATGTGCAATTCATATTTGTGTAATTGTTAATTAAACATTCACTTACATAATAGTAATATTCCTCTTTTAGAATGTGATCATTCTAATGTATTACTTTTTGAGGTTGTGGTTCACGCAAGAAACACCTTTCACTCCACTTATCAATTATGTTGATACAGCCTAGAGCCATTACAGCATGACTAGACTTTGGCCAAATGACTCCTAACTATCCAGAAGTACCTTATCTATTTTTTTTTCTTTTTCTGATCATCTCAATGAAAGGATGGCTGTTGCTGCCTCATTCTAATCTAACCCCCCCCCAGGCCTGTTTTTTTAATTGCTATCCCAGTTGTTTGGTATGAAGTGGTAGAGCTCTGAGGGCAGAGGGTGATCTTGCTTTGATGTGGCTACTCTTTCCTAGGCTCACATGAAAGCCTACAAGTCAAAGAGAAACATGCTGGCAGTGGTCAGATCAGGGTATTGTGCCCATCGTAACATCTAGGCTTAGGGTTGTTTTGTCTCTGAGTAATCTTTCATCGTTTCATGGGATTGGTGTGTGTGTGTAACAGTGAGAGTGTTCACTCTGCTGGGATAATTGTGTCTGGTTATACCTCAGAGTCAGATTTGTGCATTAGTAGCCGCTGTGGCCTATAGGAGGAGCAGTTTGTTTTCCAATAAAAACACTGAAAGGACATAGCTGCACAGTAGAGCTGCAAGTCTTTGCCCGAACCCGACTCGTTCTGGAGCTGTTTGCTGTCACATATGCACATATGTTGAGAGCGTATGTGAAGTCTGTGCGTTACAGCAGTGTTACGACATGCTTTACGACAGAAGTAAACCGGTACGTAGCATGTAGTGTCACATGTTTATAGTTGTATGCAGAATAAGATATCATATAAACTCACCTTGGATCATTCTACATGCGCGCACACGGATTTCAATAGTGTTTCAATAGTATTTTAGGGCCCTTTAAAATACATTTGATTTTTTCCAAATTCCGATTTATTTTTTTTCCAAATTCCATGTTTTCTGCATTATTTTTTTAAATTCCTTTTATTAGTATTTAACTCCTGTGAGGAGTTACTAATAGATACTAATAAAAAGAAGAAAACCATAATTAAACAAAAACGTATGTCAAAAATAAAAATGTAATTTGAGTAAGATTCAATTAAAATGTAGATATAAGTTGTACTGACATGGATTATTCTGACTAGGGGTTGAACGACTTAATCATTTTAGCGGTCTTCCCCCGCTAACAGAGCCTCTGTCCTGCGCTGCTGATGTTTTCCAGATCTGCTTAGTCCACAGACATGTTACCACTACAGCTAACGTTAGCATGTACATTAGCCGTAGTATCTGCCTACCAGCTGCAGTTTGAGCACAAACCAGGAAGGAGTGAGAAACGCTCGATGTTGTGCTGCCTTGCTGTGCAGGGGTACCAGCACCCTCGTTTGTTGTGTTGCGCCGCCATCTTGTGCAAAAGTCAGGTACTGCGACTAGTCGATGTCACGTGGGCAGAGTCGCGAGACAACACTAAAGTCGACTCGTCTGTTAAACCCCTAATTCTGGCTGCTCCTTTTTATTTATTTATTGTCCCCTCAGGAATCAATTGTTTAATGAATCTGAGCAGGTTTATTGATTAAGTTTTGATCAACCAAATTTAAGTTAACCTATTTTGAATTATCCTGATGACGTCATTCCGCACTGTAATGATTAAACAAAACCTAATGAGTGCTCCCTGGAAACATTTACCCATTAAAAAAAAACGTTATTTTCCTCACGATGACGGTGTGTCAAGTTTTGTGTTCAACAGTGGATTCTGTTTTCATTGGTTGATTCCGTGATTCCGTTAAAGTGAATTTTATAGTGCCCACCTCTAGTATTCTGTCGGGCTCCGGCTGGGTCGGATCTAATTTTTATGCCCAGTTACAGCTCTAGTGCACAGTATATTCACTGTTTCAGCAAAGAAAGTTGGACAGACAAGCAGGAATCATACCTGTCACCACTCCTGTCTGTCTGTATTAACAAAAGCTTGAAATGACTGTAGGCTAGGCTGCATCATGTGACTAATTCTCCTATAAATTACAAAATGCCATTTCATCCACCCTTGTTTTCACTGCCCTATTCTTGCTTCCTCTGCCCAGAGTTTTTCCAGGTCATTTCAGTGAAACTGTATTAATTTCATTGAGTCAGTTAAACGAATATAGATACTCTCATTAGGTTGAAACTGAACTATTAGGAGGAACTTAAAGGTTATATAGACCAGGGATTGAGATTATAATGGAATATGTCGTGCAGCAATGGGTAAAGAGCGAGAGAGATAGAACTAACAGCCTGGGATCTGGGGTTGTCCAAAGTGTGTCCCATCACTGGGCGAACAGTGGGGCTGTTTCTATTTATACTCAGATGTGAAAAAAAGGTCCATGAGCTTTGATGAAGTCACTTGATGAAAACACAGACATTAAAATCAATGCCCCTCTTTTATGTTTCTGATTGTTTTTTAGGAGTGAGCTCAACCTTCCAACAAACCTCCTCCTGTTCATCGGGGCTAAGATGAGTATTACCAGTGACGAAGTCAACTTCTTGGTGTACAGATACCTCCAGGAATCAGGTTTGTCTTCTTCACGTCTGATCTGAATGCCTCATACATTCTCTACATACATACACAGAACAGCTGCATGAATTTTTGTCACTTTTGCACAACCAAGAAACGATTGTAATTTTTGCTCAGGATGAACATGAAGACTATGTTTAATTATGTTCCGCATTGTCCAACTCTACATTAGGGCTGGGCAATATGACCTTTTTTCAATATTTTGATATATCTCTATATTTTCCCCTTGCCTTGAGATGATGCCTTGATGCATACAATCGAACCAGCATAGCATAGCATAGCATAGCATAGCATAGCATACCTGTTACTGGTAGTTTCTTTTGTTCAGAGACAAACCCTTAAAATAAGGTAAGTCAGTTAAAACCACATGCCAAATGTCACACAGAACAATATCAAAATTTTGAAATCAAATTCTGTGCATTTGTGCACATTTTAAAAACAACTTCAGCTACCAAAGTGCTGTACAGTTTTTTTTTTTTATTAAAAATTAACTATCGTTTTTTTTTTTTATTATTATTATTGAGAATTGATCAGATAGTGTTATCCAAAGTGGCATACAGAATATATAAACAGTTACCACTACTAACACACGCATGCACTCGCACACACGCGCTGTAACGATGGCCTTCTGAGGACTATACCTTTAAGGGCCATGGTTACGTAAGGTCAGAGTTTAGACCGGCCTTATTAATGATTTGTACTGAGCGCAAGGACGGAATTTTATGTTACATCTCTGATACCGCCCCGTCTGAAACGACATATAAGCTATGTTTGAGCTTCCCCTGCATACAATAAATGTGCAGTGTGATGGTAACGAGTTGTTTTGAGTCCAGCTTACAACGTTATCGACCTACGGAGACCTCTGGATCTCTACAGTGCGCTTGCACACAGTGTTTTACAGTGAGTGGAGGAGGAGGGGCTGTTTTGTCAGCGCGAGGGAGGCGAAGCAGAGTGGCTGTGTGTGAGACAGAGACATGGACACGGGAGAGGGAGAGGAGAAATAGGTGCGGATTTGCGGCCAATGGAAATGACTATATTGGTATTTTAACGCAAAATGAACGATATCTATATAAAGGATATTGTCCTGTGTGATATTGTGCTCATAAATATATCGACATAAATTGAAATATTGATATATCGCCCAGCATTACTCTGTATGCTCACTTACACCAAGTAAACAGCCATTTTGCTGTTGGAATGTGAACACTGAGTACAGTATTTCACTGGGATGCCAACACACTACTCAGTTCTTGGTTCTGGATTTGTAGGACTTGGATCAATAATCAAAGTCTCAGCAGCTTGGGGTTTTTATGTTTACCGTTCATTGAGACTATGTCTGAAGCCATATGGCAGAGAGCAGTTCCTTTATAGTTAACTGTTGACGTGGGCAAGCCTCTTTTTTTTTTTTTTTAAATCTCTTTAATTACCACACTTTTATGGCACACATTTCCATTTTTCAATTACATTTTTGCTTTCGTTGGATGAAATAAGAATGCTGTTTGAATATGCCTATTGCTGGTGCCAGTTTTCAGTTTGGCAGTGCTGCTAATGAGTGTGAATGATGTTTGGTTTACAGGTTTCTCCCACTCAGCTTTCACCTTTGGCATCGAGAGCCACATCAGCCAGTCCAACATCAATGGAACACTAGTGCCCCCTGCAGCCCTCATCTCCATCCTGCAGAAGGGGCTTCAGTACGTGGAAGCAGAAATCAGCATTAATGAGGTGAAGACTCCCCCAGATGTTTGCTCTCACTTACAGATAGAAAAATAGAGTTTGACGCTTTGAAAAACTTATGGGCCAAAACTAATGGGCCAATATTACTTGGAAAAGTCTACTCAAGTGTGTTTAAAGGAAAATCTTTTCACATTTGTAATAATCGCTCTTTATCCAATAATGTCACACCCCCTCCTGAAGTGTTACTCACACATTCTGTGACTACAGGATGGCACAGTTTTCGATGGACGACCAATTCAGTCGCTGTCCCTAATCGACGCGGTGATGCCCGACGTGGTGCAGACACGGCAACAAGCGTTCCGTGATAAGTTAGCCCAGCAGCAGGCCACCGGCACGATAGGAGCTTCAACCTCGGGAAACCAGTCCAACGCACCAAAGAATGGAGAAACCACCATCAACGGAGAGGAGAACGGCACTCACAACATGAGTATGTAGAATTTTAGAAATGGTGCCTTCCCCAACTGTCTCCCAGCAGGAACTGGCATTGGTTAAAGTCAAGTAATTAAATGATCAAATAGAAATCAAGAGGTGCCAACAAGATCAGAATGTGCAGCTGAGACGGGGGCAAAGAGAAACTAAGTTGGTTTTCTTTGAAGGTTTCTAAATCTGCTGCACATTGTTGTTTTTTTTGTGGGGGGGGGGATTAGAAAGAGTTGGCAAACAGAGTTTTGATTAAACCTTGAAAATAATGAACCCTTCATGTGAAAGGAGAACAGCTGGTTTCAGTGCAGCTCTAATTACTCGCAGCCCCATCTTGAATGTTTTCTTGGCACACTAGAACTACACTAATGACTTAAAGTCCATTCATTGAATTCCTGGAAACAGATAAATGTTTGACACAATAGATGTGTAAAGACTGCAATGAAGGCAGATGTTGTTTGTACGGTAAACATGTCTTTGTCCACTCCTTCCAGATAATCACAGTGAAGCCATGGAGTTTGATGTGGATGTTGAGATACCTGCCAGTAAAGCCACGGTGCTCCGAGGTCACGAGTCTGAGGTGTTCATCTGTGCCTGGAACCCTGTCAGCGATCTGCTGGCCTCGGGGTGAGTTTCTGTCTTGGCTGCCTTAAATCCCTCAGGATGAGTCATCTCTGATTATATCCACACAGCAGTGTAGATAGGAAATATGTAGCCATGGTTTGAACATTTTTTTCTCTCCCTACAATCTTTTGACTCCCTTCTGTTGTCGCTTGTTGGTATTGTGTTCAGCTCGGGGGATTCTACTGCCAGGATCTGGAATTTAAACGAGAATAATAACTCTAACTCTACCCAGCTAGTGTTGCGCCACTGTATCCGAGAAGGTGGCCAAGATGTCCCCAGCAACAAAGACGTCACCTCACTTGACTGGAATGTAGGTTTGAGATTGTCCAACTTTCTCTTCACTTGAAACGGTGGAAAAGTGAGTGGGCCGCTGAGAGCAGTGAAGTAAGGCCTGTGTTATCTTTCTGTCCTGCAGAGCGATGGGACTCTCCTTGCTACGGGCTCCTATGATGGATTTGCCAGGATCTGGACAAAAGACGGTATAATGTCCAACATCAGTCACACATTGTCGTCTCCTCGTTCATTAAGTTTATGACACTGGTATCATGCATAATACAACCTCTGTGACAAGTCTGCAAGGGATCTCTTCTTAAAGTTTATGACTCTTGTCCATTAGGAAATCTGGCGAGCACCTTGGGGCAGCACAAAGGGCCCATATTTGCACTCAAGTGGAACAAGAAGGGAAACTGTATTCTCAGCGCTGGCGTAGATAAGGTACTTCATAAAGGTCTCCCAGCATGCATGTGTTTTTCAATAATGAGACCAGAGGTTGTTTTTTTCCATTACCAATCTCTGACATTTCCACGCCACACTAAGAAAAGTAATAAATCTGTGCTGCTAACAATGTGTGATAAAGTCAAAGCAGAGAAACAATGAGAAGTCCTATATGTACCATCAAGACTTGAAAAAGATCAGATATCTTACGACAGTAGAATGTGATCAACTTTAACAAACTATTGTTTCATTTTGAAGTTTACCAATTAATGCCCATTCCTACTGTCAAGGTCACACAATATTAAAACTCTTTATTTGATAACACTCATCAGAAACAGTTATTTCTTAAAAAAAATACAACCTGACTTGGGGTACACACATAAAGAGAATTAGGCTGTTTTTGTCCCTAATTTTCCTCCCTCCTGACCAAGGATGGCAAACATGAGTCGAAACTTGTGTCTTATAAGATTATCCTGTGGTCTTAGGTGTGTGACGAGTAAATTTGTCCAAATAATCGTTTCCGAAACGGATCGGAGCCAACAATCAGAAACATTTAAACAAATATTAAAGGATCTATATCATGCCATATTAACACCTTCCAAAATCAACTACAGCCACATATGGGTAATATTTTACATTTTGCAAAAAAAAAAAAAAAACAATTTATTAAGAAATATGACTTATTTTACATGGTTCTTCTGGAGCTCCGCCTTTCCCCTTATGAGTGCTTTTAGCTCCAAGAGAGTGGCCGTGTATGTTCACTGTGGAGGCGTGGCGCAGGCAGCACTCACTTCCTGGAAGGGGCGGAAGACTTTGGTGACGTCACTAAAGTCTGAACCGGAGGGACAGCTTGTGTTTCAGAAGAGGGCAGAGCAGCAGCTCAGAGAGCAGGATTAGTGAGGATTGCTCAGAGATGCAGGAAGGAAGCCCAATAATACTTTGGGAATGTTTTTGAAAAGAAATTCACATTGTAACAAGGTTAAAAGCTGAAAAAAGTTGATGTAGCATGAGACAGGACCTTTAAAGCAGCACGTTGAAATATCTCAATCATGGCTGACTGATATAATACTACAATTCCCCCGACATTACCATGTAGGAGCTCCGACTTCAGGTGGGGTTCCAAGGCACTTTTTCAAGTAGGACGTGGAAAAATCCATAGTTTCAAGTTGCATGGTACGCAGAATTAGATAACACAAGATTTCTGTCATGAAAGAAGATCAGTGGTTAGACAGAATAATTCTGTGTGGTCTTCATGTGTTGAGTTTATTAGAGCAAACCACACACGATGCAATCAAAATTCTTCATGTGTGGAATTGTAACAGATTTTAAAAAATCACTTCACATTTCGAAAATTTTGTTTACATCGTGACAATTCAATCGTATGCATGTTTGTGTTTCTTTCTGTGTGCTCGCCCCTGTTAATATTGGTGCTTCTGCTGCTTTATGAGGCTTGATAGTAAATGTGATATGAATAACCGTGTTGCATCAATCTGTTCAAACAGCCTTACTATTTGTTTTTTTGTTGTAGACGACAATCATTTGGGATGCGCAGACAGGAGAGGCCAAGCAGCAGTTTCCTTTCCACTCAGGTACAGTGAGTTGTGCTGTACATCCAGAGGAGTTGTGTAATAAATCATTTGTGTATTTACTGAGTGTTTCCTGCCCAACAGCACCAGCACTGGATGTGGACTGGCAGAATAACACCACGTTTGCCTCCTGCAGCACAGACATGTGCATCCACGTGTGTCGCCTTGGCGCCGACCGGCCCCTTAGGACGTTCCAGGGCCACACGGTGAGCAACCTGTCTGCTCTCATCTCCCGGCAACGCTTCACCAGCGCCCCTCACACATGCACTAATGACCTGTTTTCTTTCTTCTTCTTCTTTTTTTTTTTAACAGAATGAGGTTAATGCTATTAAATGGGATCCATCGGGCATGCTGCTCGCCTCCTGCTCTGACGACATGACGCTGAAGGTATGGCTACTACTCACACTCCACAACGGAGGTGGATTTGTGTTTAACTGCAGTTTTATCTATTATCCATCAAACACAGATTTGGAGTATGAAACAGGAATCGTGTGTCCATGACCTCCAAGCTCATAGTAAGGAAATCTACACCATCAAGTGGAGCCCCACAGGTCCGAGCACCAACAACCCCAACTCCAACATCATGCTGGCAAGGTAGTACACACCAGGATTGGGCTCAATTATAATTGCAATTGGTCATTAATCAAAAAATTACAGTTATGACATCATTGAAAAAAATCTGTTGTGATTGTAATTGAGTTCAAATTATTCTATAAAAACTGTCACTTACAATTTAATTGAACGCAAACCTGGGGAACCATGTTACAGTTCTATGGCTTACACACACACACGTAGTTAACAATTATTAAAATATGTTTAATAATTGTCAGTTCCCTTGAGGATCATTTTCCCATTTGAAAACATTTTATATCGAGGGGTACATACTGACACAAAAAAGGCTCTGACGCCCACACCAAAAATATTAATACCAATATTTTCATGGATAAGGAAGTCGATCAAGGTAACTTAAGAGATAGAAAACAAATTACATGATAGATCAACATATACTGTATCTCTGGTCTTTGGAGAGCGCAGACGTGTTTTCATTCGCTCCGATAACATGACCTTGGCTACAGCTGGCTACAGCTGAACAGCCTGAAAAATTGGGCCCAAGACTGAAGGAAAATGGTGAAAAAACCGCAGGGAGGCCCTTCAGAACCCAATTCGGGTTTGGAAGAGGTCAAGGAGATGATACGCGAGGGTCTACGAAACCTATCTGCCGAGATAAAGTCGTTGGAAAAGACGCTGGAAAACTCACTGGAAAACCTACAAAGCGAAGCAAAGGTACTGAAAGAAAAGAATGAAAGAAATGCTGAAGAGATAAAACTGTTGAACGCCAGGGTTGAAGAGTTGGAACAAAAGGAAAGAGAGAAAGATGTCATCATCACAGGCCTAAAGATAAAACCCAGGAGTTACGCGAGTGACGAAGAAACAAAATTGATTGAACAACAGGTCATTGACTACCTGGAGTCGAAAAACATTGTCCTGAACCCTGACAATATCAACTCCTGCCATCTCCTGCCAAAGAAAAATGATTACAGAGCTGTAAAAATAACCTTCACGAATAAGAAATTCAAAGGACAACTACTAAAGCAAGGAAGAAAGCCTGACAAAAAAAATGCAAGCATCGCATGGAAGGCACGCCAAATAAAAAAAAGAGGAAAGATTCTAAAAACGTGGACAAGGAACTGCAGGATTTATTCATTTCAATTGCTAGGTGGTGGGGTGATTAAGGATTACATTAAATTTAAATTCAAAGTGTTTATTGTCATATGTGCAGTTAGAAACACGTTTTCCTGTACAATGAAATTACTACCTTGCTTATGAACTAAGATATAATAATGTGTTTATACAAGTTAAATCTAACAGTGGAAAATACAACACTGCCAATAGAACTAACAACAGCTGGATTAACCTTGATGTAGAGACAAAACAAGCTGCAAACTTGTGTCCAAAAGAGACATTCCCGAGTGGTGACATTATGGATGAAAAGGAAAAAACCTTCCAAACACCTTCGAAAGAGGAACTATTCTTGAACTGGAGGAATGCTAACAACGTCTGGCAGGGAACAAGGCCAACACGAACAACGATAGAGAGGAGGAGGAATAAAAACAAGACAACACTGACTACAGATGAGAACAACTCAAGAATGTTTGACCAGAGAGACATGTAAACCCATGTAAATTTGCGATGGTAAAACAGTGGACGGGACCCAGATAAGCAAACTGCTTCTCTCGTCTCTTTTTTCGGCATGTACAAAAAAAAACATGTAAAAAAAAAAAAAAAAAAAAAAATGAATGTAACCATGTCGGAAATAAACTGAAAAAAAAAAAAAAATATATATATATATATTTTGTTGTATTTTACAGCTGATTTAGGACATGGATCAAAACTGACCTGTTATCATAAGAGATGCTAACACAAGAGGAAGGTTAAGTTTCATGTTTTTTTTTGTCAGTAATTATGATTTATGTAATTGAGAACATAATTGTAATTGAGTTTCAAGGGAAACATATTAATTGTATTTGGGGGAAAAAAGTCATTTGACGTAATTGCAATTGAGTTGTAAATGAACATCGATAACTGAAGACGTAATTGTAAATTGACCCCAACCCTGCCACACACACACACACACACACACACTATTAGTACCACACTTCACGAGCACATAAAAGTTAAGTTTAATGTCCCTGTTTTGTTTCTGTAGTGTATAAATCTACCAATGTAGATATTTGTAAATGAGGATTGCACTTGTCCCTTAAAGGTACCCATGATCAAATCCTTCTGCTTCCTTTGTCGACAGTCCAGAGCCGTGCACGCTGACCTAGTTGTGCATGCATGTGTAAACATAGTTTTTTTTTTTTTTTTTTTTTTTTTTTTTTTTTTTTTTTTTTTTTTTTTTTTTTTTTTTTTTTTTTTTTTTTTTTTTTTTTTTTTACCTTGTCTGCACATGCTGTCGAAGGTTAACACTACAAGAAGTGCAATCTTTTAACAGCAATGCATATTTTATTATTGCAATTAAATAAATTTATTTATTTCATTGCATAATTGTGACCATCACCAGCCCTCCCTAGGGAAGGGTAAGAAATACTTTATTAAAGGGAGGATGTAAAAAAAGAGAGGGCAGTGTTTACACCAAGGTGAGGGGTTGGAGGGGGGTGGGGAAGTTAACAGGAAGAGGGATACAAGATAGGATATGGAATGAGTGGGGAATAGTGTTAGGTTCCAAGTGATGCGATGTGAAATTGTGGTTGTGTATATTGTGCAGTTTGGTGACCAGTGTGCGGTTTAGGAATAATAGTGGTGGCTGTGAACAGAGGAAGAGGTGAGTGGAAATTCCATAAAACAGGTATTTGGGAACAAGGTGCAAGGTGTCTAAGGTTGAGCCCAGTATGAGTGTTATCCCACAGCCCAAGGCCAGTGCATACATGACAAATGTATTTCCAAGAACCGCCACTGCAAAACCCACGAGCCGCCCCCGGGCCCGAAGAAGCAGTCAGGCCAGCAGCGAGAGCGGGCAGCCTAAGGGCCCCCGGCGACCACCCCACGGCCAAGCAGCCCCCCGCACGCCCCCAAGGTCCCAAGCCGAGAGGCAGCCATCGCCCCCCCCATACACACCCGAGAAAGCCCCAAGGAGCCAAGGACCCAGCGCACCACGCCACCGATCCCACCCCCAACCCCCAGACCCCCCACCCCACCGACCCCCCCCCCCCCCCCACACACACCCCCGCGCCCAACCCCCCGAGGGGAGGGCCCAGAGAACTCCCTGCCCGAGGCCCCAGCGGAGGAACCGAAGCCCACGCCCAGCAGACGACCAGAGCCGCGCCGAACGGGCAGCCGGCGGGCACCCGCCGGCGAGCCCAGAGCCAGCAGGGCCCGACCCCAGGCCAGAAGGACCCGGAATGGATGCAGCACCAGGAGCAGCCCGCCCAGGGAGGACGACCACACCCCAAGCCGCATAAGGCACCAGGGGGCCGCTGGGAGTCCCCCCCGCCGGCCCCCAGGCACCCCAACCTAGCCCCCCATGGCGCCCCAGATCACCCCCTGCTGATGCCGCCCGCGCCACGAGCTTCAGTTTTTTTTAAAGCCAGGGCCCCCCCCAAGGGCCAAGCCAGACCGCCCCGCCGGGATGTGGCCCCCGTTCGGGCCCCGACACCCTGCCCCACGGGGCACTGCCCAAGCAGGGGCCGTACCAGTAGGTACGCAAGGGCGCGGCACGCGCCACCCGCCCCGAAAGACCCCCGCCACGACCGGCCCGGCCAGCAGGCCAAGCACCCCGGGCCCCAGGAGCACCCCCCGGGAACAGGACCCCCCAAGGGCAAGCCCCCGGGCCAAGCCCCCCGGGACGCGCCCCCCACCCCGGCCCAGGACCCGGCCACAGCCCAGCAGAACCGCACAGCCCCAGACGGCACAAGGCCAGCAGCCCAGGGCCCGCCGTCCCCCGGACGGCGCAAGCCACGGGGCAGCGCCCCCCGCCGGCCCGCGAGCAACCGGCGACCCCCACCGCGGGGACGGAGGCACCCCAACGGCACACATCAAGTAAGGGACAGCAGCCCCCAGCCAAAGATGCCCCGGACCCACCCACCAGTCCGCAGATGGCAGGACGTACCCACCAGGCGGCCGAAAGCAACCTCAACCACCGGAACAGCTAGCGCCGCCCCCCCAGTAAACAGCATCATCCCGAGGCGCCAAACAACCCCGCCCCAACCCCGGTGAGGACACCAGCACCCCCCCAGCACACCCACCCCCCAAACCGGCGAGGCAGGCCGCCCCGGGCCCGCACACCGCGGGGCCCGCCCCCAAGGCCACCAGGAGACGAAACAAGCACCAAGCCACACCCAAGGGGGAGAGGCACCCCCGCGCCCCACCAGGCCGACACCGCCCGGAAAGACCCCGCAAGGAGAGACCCCGGCAAAGCCCCTCCGAGACCCACCGCCACGCCCGACCGCACCATCGTGATGTATTTTTACTCTATGCAGTGGCCCAGCCACCAACAGAGGGGCCAGGCCCCCACCGGAGAGGCCCAAATGTGTGTACCAACCCACCACCCTGTTATGGTGCCTCTCCATTCCCCAATGGAGAGGCACTTCCCGATCCCCTGTGTGAATGTGTGTGTTTGGTGAATGTATGGGGTGTGATTAAAAGAAGGGGATGGAGGGGAGCGGTGCTCCCCATCCAGCCTCTGTGGATTTATGTGTATGTGGTGTAATAGGCCGGAGGGTGTAAGTGATAATACACCCTCCGGGGGGTGGCATGTTGAGATGTGATTAAAATTGGAGGGATTAGTAGGGCAACTAGGGTGGGAGTGCCGCCCCCACGCCACTACATAGTAACACAGGTGGCGGCCCCCTCCACCCCCAGCCCCACCATCCAGCCCCCCAAGGGTTGGGTATGGGTGTGTGGTGCATTTTGTGAGTGAGCCAGACCAGCTGGGAGTGTGGTGAAGTGAACATGTAGGAGGCCTGTCCGGTGTGAGCCGGGCCCGTCCGCATGGCGGGCCACGCGAGAGGGTAGATGGCGCAGACGGGCAAGTGGCACTGTGGGCCCCGGAGCAGCACAGCCAGAGACCCCCCCCCACGGCACCCCCCAGACCGTGCCGGCCCCGCGGAGCACGGCGACAACCCCCACCCCCGGGCACAGCCAGGCACCAACCCCATCCCCCGGCGCCCCAGGGGGGCGCCGGGGGATGGGGTCAACTATGTGTAAACATAGTTGACATTCTACAGGAATAGTTTGGAGTCCCTACAGACTGTAGAGAGACTCAGCGCTAACAGTGATTCCATCTGAAAAATATGTCTAAGTTTCACACCTTCACATATTTATCGCTTTGAAGTTTTCAGTCACAAAGACTTCCTTCCCAGAAGGTCATTTGAATATTGAAGTTTGTTACTGAAAGGCATTTCTAAATGTTGATTTGCGTGTGTTTTCCACTCAGTGCATCTTTCGACTCGACCGTGCGACTGTGGGACGTGGAGCGAGGGGTTTGTATCCACACCCTCACCAAGCATCAGGAACCCGTCTACAGTGTGGCTTTCAGTCCCGACGGCAAACATCTGGCCAGCGGCTCCTTTGATAAGTGTGTCCACATTTGGAACACCACGGTGAGATCCAGTCTGTAGTGAACATCCAACCAGTGATGGAATAAACGAGAGATGGAGCATTCCTAATGGTTTTCTATGGATTTGTGCTTGTGTTTGTAGAATGGAGCCTTGGTGCACAGCTACAGGGGGACTGGTGGGATCTTTGAGGTTTGCTGGAACAGCACAGGGGACAAAGTGGGGGCCAGTGCTTCAGACGGCTCGGTAAGCCACGGTTACCAGAGGTGTAAAGAATACTGATATATGCTACTCAAGTAGAAGTAGTTACTTGATTGAATTTGTACTTAAGTACAAATACAAGTAAGTCATAAGTAAAAGTCCCAAGTAAAAAGTAGCTCAATTAAATAGTGCTCAAAGAAAAAGTTACTAGTTTCACTCCCCCAACTTTATTTTTGGTAATAAATCTTGCCGCGGTTTCCTTGCATACAGTAAATATCTCATGTATAAATCTTATCTTATTTTTCCACAAAGGCATCTGTATAAAACATAAGGTTTGTCAAAAATAAAATAACGCCAATGAATTCAACTAAAAATAAAAACAATTATCTGGCTGTATGTATAGCTACATTTATTAACTCTAAAACTGAGAAAATATCCTCCATTCAATGCTGTTTTTTTTGTCGTGCATTACGTTTAATCTGATTGGTCGACTATGATGTGATGCATTTGATTGTTGTCTGGTCGTTTCATTTTTTTGTAGTTTCAAGATGTCAGTTGATAATTTTAAGATATAAAATAATAATTTACTCAGTAACGGTTGGACTTTTAAAACGTAAAGGTAAAATGACTGATTTAGAAATATTCTCAAAAAGAGTACCCATGAAAGCAACTCAATTACAGTAACGTGAGTACTGTGAGTTCTTTTTTCATTTTTTTAGGTTTACACTTAAAAATCTTGTCACTAAATCACTCTTATTTTCCTCACTGTGTGCAGGTGTGTGTTCTGGATCTCCGAAAATAGCTGAGCTGGACTTTGACCGATCCTGGATCATGTATACATTTATCATCTTCTGTCATCTTCAAACATTCGCTCATCGCTCAAAAAGGGCTGTGAAGGTGAACTTTAAAAAAAAAAAGAGAAAAAAAAAGAAAAACCTGCACAGGAGCGAAACCAGTGGACTGCAGAAGCATAAAGACCAGCTGAACTCAGCGCACCTTACAGTCTGCTAATGTGTTTTTAATGCTGCACCTGTCTGAGAACCTGTCAGAAGGTAGAAGAGTTCCCAGAAGAACGGACCACAGATTTCTTACAAAGAAAGGTTGTGATGGCGGGGGCCCGCGGGTTCAGCTTTGGGGTCCCGAGGTGTGAAAACACATCAAAGTCGAGTGATGAAAAGGACAGTGTTAATGAGACGTGTGCGTTTTGAGTGTGGGAGGCAACAAAACTGTGATCGAAAGGTCGCAGGTTTAGGTTTTCTGAAGAAGCGTTACTTTGTGTTGAAAAGTACTGTCACCTCAACTCTGTCACAGTGTTTTCATTTCTCCTCTAGTGGAGAAACGTTGGGTTCAAGAGTACTTCCTGCATTTATTTGGCTCCATTTTACACCAACAAACGAAACAAACTAACAAGCTGAATGTGCCGAGACAAGGTAGATCCTGATTCCTGTTCACCAACTGAAGAACGCTGCCACAAAAAAACAAAAAAAAACTCCTGATCCTCCTCCTGCTCAGTTCAATTGAGATTATGAAATGTCAAGATGTGAAAAAGCGTAGTTCACAGAGAGAGCGTTCTCCCTGTCTGGATGTAAACTTTAAAGAATGTAAAGAAATGTAAATTAGATTAATACACAGACTTATATACTGTGTATATATGTTTATATACAGCACACTTTATTGCCATCCTGTTGTAGGGGCTCGTAAATGACTTGAGCTGTCACGATTCTTTAAATCCCAAGAAGACCACTTTTTACACAAAGTGCACGCCTCTTCAGCTTTTTCTATTCGCCCAGCTAATCTTTGCTAAACCTTTCTAAAATATCAAGCTTTTTTCACATTTGTGAAAACAAAAATCAGTTAAGTTTTTAATCTTTAATCTAAATACGTCCCCCAGAGGAGAAATAAAGAGAGCCAACATGTAAGAAGTTAGCATTGTTCCTCTGATCACATGATATTCAGAACAGAAGGTGGCTAAAGGAGCAGCTCTCAGTGAAAGTGTTGTGCTTTTACAGTGTGCACTTCACCTGTTTTCTACCTACTTCAACAAAACTCGACAAAAAAAATAAATACATGTTTTCATCCCATTTCAACCCCAGCAACATGAAGTGCACTTTTTAAGTTGTAGAGTTCAGTAAATATTCAGGATTTGCTGAAAGTGAAGGTTCATATTTTTTTTTTTTTTTTTTTTTATTTTGTGTTTTCCTCTCCTCTCTCTTAAACGTCACAAACTGGTTGCCGATAGGTTTGTTTTGTTTTTTTTAATTTATTTTAATTTTTTTTTTTTTTTTTTATTGAGAGCCAATATTGTCTGTGTCAGACTGAGAAATTGGGCTGTGGGTTCGTGGTGGTCATCCTTTCGCGAGCGACAGGGGCTCAAAGTGGGACATGTGCTGGGAAGGCTACCTTATCGCTTGTGCATCCCGACCCGGGTGCACTCACCCGTTTTCAAGACAAAAATGTTGAAATCATTCAGTGTCTCAAAGAAAATAAAATCTATTTTGATATCAGAAATCATGGCTCTTTTTTTTTTTCAATTTTTTCTAAAATTCACCAACAAAATGAAAACAAATGCAACTCCTTTAATTCAGCATCAAATTGATATGTGAAAAAGTACAAAACAGTAATACAAACTTTTACATTCTATATAGTTTCGGACATTTTGTCATATATATATATATAAATTTTTTTTAAATTTCCAAATCTAGTGAGATTTTAAGTTACAAAAACATAAATGTCATACAAAAGATCAGCCTTTCATTAGTTCATAATAACATAATATTAGGACTGACTGTACCCTGACCTACTACTAACTTACTCTGTACTGCAGATTAGATCTCAACAAAAGAGAAAGTGGACACCATCTAAACCAGAGGTCACCAACCTTTCTGAAGCTGTGGTACTGTATAGTCTGAAGGGCTACTACCAGTTAGAAAATAAGTTTTTTAATGCTACATTTTTACAGTTTCATTTTAACTAGAGGGTAAGATAACAAAGAACGCTAGCAGGCACTTTATTTCTCCTAATTTATTCAATTGTTGAATTTTCCACATTAAAGAGAAAATCCCCATGTTGCTATTTTACTAGCTACTAACATAACTTTTAACTAATCATAAAGTTTGTAAAAATCCACCTAGCGTTTTTAAAAAATACATTTTACTTTATAATTTTATTATACATATACCGCAATCCATACACCAAATCTGCAGCATTTGTTTCAGAGTGAAAACAAACATTGAAAGTTAGTTAATTTAATCCCTTGAGCCGCAGTCACACACCCAAAACAAATAACGTTTTTCTAAGCTTCTGCGTGACCTACATGACTAATTTTTGTTCAGATTGAAGTAGGATCCTTAGTGGTTACAGATTATGTGACATTTTGGAAATATACGGTACTGTCTGACAATGAATCAGGTTTTAATTACAGATATCTGTAGTCCGCCCAAAAAAAAAACCTAGAGATTTACATCAAATATAAAACCAATTCTCGTTAGCGAAGGCTATAAAAGCAGAAATATTTTAACTAATGTATGGGCAAGGACAGCAAGTGCAGCAAGTTTGGTAATAATAGTAAACATTAGGTCAAACTAAATACTAAAACTTTATCACATGCAGCAGTATTTAACTTTACTAAATACCAACTACATCTGTCTTGTGTATTTATCTTTGTGAGTTTGAATCCTGGAGAGTTAATCAGATTTTAGAGGGAGCTCATTGGTGACTAGAGCTCCTGAGGGCCCCTCACATGGGCCATATGTTCGACCGTGTTGGTGACCCATGATCTAAACGTTGAAGTTTCTAAAACAACTAAGTGAGGCAGCAAAGTAGAGTGAGGAGGAGTGTGGACGACCCCGGCTAGTGGCGCACAGAGTTCTCCAAGGATTCTCCGTCTGCGTCTACATCCTCATAGTCCTGTAGCTCGCTGGAAATGTGGATTTCAACTGTACTAGACTCTGAACCTAGCAAAACAGAATAAGGAGCAGATTACTTGTCGTTACCACACAGGAACCTTCAGAGTTCAATATAGAGCTTTTTCACCTAAAACTGGGTCTATGGCTTTCCTACTTGTCCACGTACATCTACTGTAGATGGTAATAAGTGAAAGCTGGATAAATAATTAAACAACATACAGAGGGGCTAAAAAGTATTTGTCTGCCACCGATTGTGCAAATTATCCCACTTAAATATCCAGTAAATCACATTGTATGATTTTTAAAGAATGTATTTGTAAATTATTGCATAAAATAAGTATTTGGCACCTACAAACAAGCAAGAATTCTGGCTCTCACAGACCTGTTGTTTCATCTTTAACCATCGGGACTTTTTAAGCTTAGGTACCAAAACGGTAACCTTCATTAAACTGTCATAAAAATGTTCACAAAATCTTTTTTCAGAAACTCCAGACCTAACCATAGATAAAACATTTTCATTATAATTCTGTATTTTAGTTTTTATGCCCTTTCTGTCATAAAAACACATTTTTTTCAATGACAAAAACACAAAATATGCATTTTTATTTTATTTTATTTTTTCAAAAAAAGGGACAAAGTGGAACATTTGATATGAAGTTGATTGATTAGGTCAAAAATTGATAGGAACACTGATTTTGAGGTATTGTCACTTTAAAAAAAAAAACCCACTGAGAATATACCCTCATAAAAGTGTCTTCAAAATGTCATACATATAAAAAAAATTCCCACTTTTTTCACATCAGAGCTTTTCAACAACTTCAGACCTAAATATAATGTTTTTCATTATATTTTTATACATTTTATATAATTAGATAGGAGTAATAATGGGAGTCAATGCGACCAAATCGGTCCCAAACGCAAAGAGTGTTGGTACGTTTTATATCTCCTGTTCTACATCATGTGATAAAAGTGATCATGGAATTATGAACATGACAATAAAAGAAAACTCCTGACCAAAGTTCATACAATTACGCTTGAGTGAGATATTGAGAGTTTATTTTTAATTTTCTTGTCCAAACAACGATGATACAAAACATATAAAAGCCTTCATACAGAAAAAAACCCCCAACAACGTAGTTTAATTCAATGAATGAAAGAATAAATACTTTTATGCAGTGAATCTAAGTGTCAAATACAAATTGACTGGTATGGGGGCCAAATCTGGCCCTGTAGAGCATCAAATTCGGCCCGCAGCAGAAATCCAAATTACAGAAAACATGAATAATTCTGTAAAAATAATACCAAGTAAATTAGTTACAGACATCTCAGCCCTTCCGAATACACAAATTCAATGAATATAAACAATATTTGCCAGGGCTCACAGTTTTCCCACTATTATCACATGATGGCAGCCATTTTTAATCACAATTTGTGGAAAAATAAATCTTTATCCTTTCTAGAATCCTGCAATTTGATTAAAATTATTCCACACATTTTTCAAGGAATTTTAAATACTGGAAATTGCCTGTAGCTTCCATTACTTTACATATATTTATAAGGCAGAATAATGTTGAAATTGCGCAAATATGTGGCCCACTTGAGTACAAACTGATCCGTATTACATAGTGCGCCTATAGCCAGAAACGGCTCTGGTTTTCTTTTTCTGATATGACTTCTGCTCCCGTTGCAAAACAAACACTTTTTCTTACGTTGTCACTGTCTTGTACATGAACTCTAAAGAAGAAAAAAAAATGCAATATCATTTTTAAAAAAAAAATGTATATTTTTTGTCATAGCTGAGTTCATTTTAAATTTTATATCATTTTCTTCGGTACATCCACACATTGTCATGTATCTCTCCCTCACTGATATGTCTTAATGAGCACAACCCAGATTAAAAGCATAATCTAAGTGAAGACAACTAAGACATGGTTTAATGCTGATTTCACCAGCCCTGGTACACTGGGGAGCTGTGGGCTCCACTCATAGTGCTGTTACCTTCTGAGAGGACGCTGACGCCATCAGAAGCATGCTCTCCCTTTCCCATCACGTTTTTCTGAGCTCCCTGGACGTGACTCTGGAAGAGCAGAGTGGTCCCCACTATGGGGTTATGGCTGTTGGCGTTGGGGGCTGAGGTAGAAAGTGAATCCCAGGCCAGCTCTCGTCTCCTCTGCAGACTGAAGTCCACATCAAAGCCCGTCCAGCCGTGGAAGGCCAGAGTGTTGAGGAAAGCCTGCATGGGGTTCAGGATGCCCTGCATGAAGGAGGAAAACTCCATTATTCAAAACATTAACCTATGATAACACTTTTTATTTTATTTTTTTGTTGGCTCACCATGATAAACCACGTGATGAGGACTGCATTCCTGATATTTCTGAAACCTCCATCGTTGATGTCCGCCTGCACCTCCAGGTAGAACAACAGGCTCTCATTGATGAGATTTGGGACCCAGCTGAAACCATAGAGCAAATACATATTTCTAAAGGCTTAAAGATAAAACTTTTTTATTTTAATAACCTCTCAAAATGCATGTCATTTTTTTCCCTAAATTCTTAAAAAAAAAAAAAAAAAAATCAGATTTTTTATTAAAAAACAAACATCTATTATTATTTATTAGATTTGAGAAAAGTATGATTTTACTGTATATCACATTTTTTTGTGTGTCTATAATGAACATTATAATGAATATTCCTTCCCATTAAATGTTTTTTATTCAACATTATTTTATGTCTGATTATGCCATCATAGGTTATTATACACGTTCATATGCAGCTGAAATAAATATGACTGATTAATTTTTATGAAGTGTATGATACAACTAATAAGGAAATTATAACTTATTTTATTGATTCTTTTTATTTAAGTAGGGACAGTACACATTAATGAACATTAAAAAAAAAAAATTAAATATGTCAGACTATAGCCATAGGCTAATTTCCATCT
Organism: Gouania willdenowi; assembly: GCF_900634775.1. Lineage (NCBI taxonomy): Eukaryota > Metazoa > Chordata > Actinopteri > Blenniiformes > Gobiesocidae > Gouania > Gouania willdenowi. The sequence goes on along the minus strand of NC_041064.1, from coordinate 15,447,864 downwards.
GTTGTAATAAAATATCACACTTAACAATAAAACAAGGCGAGACACAAAAATACAGCAAATACAACATAAAATACAGTTATGCACGTTATGAGCATCGTACATAATCTGTACCACATTCATGCAGTTAAAATACATGTCAGACTTGCAAAGTGCATTGTTTTTTGGAAATATGATTCATATCTTGGTTCTAGGAGTGTATGATTTCACTTTTGTTTTTAGATGAGGAAAATCAGGAAATTAAAATTGCAATAAATGTTAAATATTCAATCGCAATATGTAAAAAAATCGCCACCCAAGTGTCGTGATAAAATCTAGACTATGCTATTGTTATAGTGGAACATTTATCATCTCAAACATATTAGTCTCTCTCTGTCTCAAATATGACAAACACAAGTTTTATAAAATGAAAAATAGATCCATTAAATTCTATACACTGTGAATAATGCTGACTCAGGTTGATCTTGAGTATTAGGTGTTTTTCCATTTCCATTTTCCATAAAACTAAAAACTATATGGAAGCCAAGCACACATAACAAACACCAGCACATATTTCAAAATACCCAAAGGCATAAAACTAAAATAGCTACTAACATTTAGTGTAAATTGTTCATTTAAAAGAAAATGGTTTAGTAATTGCGTACATGGGGTTTTATATGGGGTTATTTGCTACATTACAGATTTTCCTGGCCGACAGCGGTCTGTGGCCTTGTTGTCAAGGAAAGGTTGCTAGGCAACCAGCAGAGCCTCATATAATCTGCTGTCCCAGGCAGTTTTACCAGAACCAGAGGCTTTCTGTCCTTTAGGTGTTTATGAAAAGAAAACGGTTACAAAAAAAGATCATAATAAGATACTGTTCTGAAATAATCTAAGAATGTGTTTTTATTCAGGTTTCTGGCAGGAAACGATCAGATATAATAGTGTTATGAGACAAAAATCAGTATGTTAAACAATCATCTTGTTTTTTTTTGCAAAAGCGTTCTTGTTGTAAAGCTTTTGGTTCAGGGGCTTAGCTACAGAAAGTGATGATAAAAAACAACAACATTAGGTTAAAGGTGATAAACATACCAAATAAAGAACACCAGCATTATTTTAAAAAAGCGAATTTTGATCTCGTTGGCAAGTCGTCGCTCGTTTTCTGTGTAGATTCCTTGTCGTCCCTTGAGGAGGGACGTCACTTTAAAAAAACAAATGAAAACATTTCCTTAGTTTCTTGTGAAAAGTAAACGTAAAGTAGGGCTGAACGATTTTGGAATATAATCTAATCTCCTCAATATTGCGATTGCAATTTAAGATGCGATCATTTTTTCAAGGGCCTCTTGTCATGTGTTTTTCAATGAACACTTTAAACTTTAAAATTTTAACTTTAAATAAATATAAAATGTAAATTTTAAAGCACAGATTACAACAAATAAAGCAAACAAATCTGTGGCTTTACCTCGTCAACATATCTAACTAACTTCACGTTTCATGTGGGCTGCACTTCTTAAACACTCTCTGAAATCAACAGGACAGTACGAGACAGGGCAAGAAAAAAAAAATATTTAAAAAAATAAAAAAATTGCAGCCTTTGCGATTAGAAAATTGCATTTTATGTAATCGCAGTGATATCGCAAATGCAATTAATCGTTCAGCCCTAGTGTAAAGTTTAATTTTAGTAAAGGAAACCAACCTGCAGAAATGGTCCGGCTGAAGAAGACGGGGTTGGCTATGAGCACGAGCAGCATGGGAGCATAAATAGTCACATAGTGAGGGACCGCATGCTGGAGACCCTGCTCACAACTACACACACACACACACACAAACAATCAGTTATGGGAATCACAAGTTGGAAAATAAATGATATTATAAATGATGGAACACTGGAAAAATCACAAGGACAAAACCAAATTAAGCAAATATTTGCAATGGTCAGCAGTTTGACTTGATGCTTTAACTCAGGGGTCACCAACACGGTGCCCGCGGGCACCAGGGAGCCCACATGGACCATGTGAGGGGCCCTCAGGAGATAAGTTAAATACTGCTGATAAAGTTTAAGTATGAAATTTACCATTTTTAAATGTTTATTTTCACTGAAAGTGAAGTGTTGCAGATCTGGTGTATGGTCAGTCATACCTTATATATGATATGATATGATATGATATGATATGATATGATATGATATATGATATGATATGATATGATATAGAAGGGTGGTTCTCAAACATTTTATGGCCCATGTACCCCCTTTACCTTACTTTTGAATCCAAGTACCCTTTTTTGTCCAATTATAACATTTTGCTCAGAATGCTATGAAAAAACAACTATTAGAAACTTTTTAAATAATCTCATTTAGTAAATAATTGGAATGAAATACTATTTAGTGCCTCCTGAATAGATTTATTTCCATACTTTAAAAAAAAAAAAAAAAATTCCAGTTTTCTCCCGCCTGGTGTGGGACCAAGACTGTTCTAATCAAGTTATATTCCATCATTATTATTCTAATTTTTAACTAAAAAAATAAACCCCATGTTTTTAATGGTTTTGTTTGTTAAATTTCCTCTCTCTCTCTCTCTCTAGTACCCCCTGTAGCACCGTTGCGTACCCCCATTTGAGAAACACTGATATAGAAGATGTATTTTTAAAACGGATGGTGAATTTTTGTAAAATATTACATAATTTTATCATTTTACCAACGTTACACGTTATATGATGAGTTAAAAGATGTTAGTTAGCAGCTAGTACAATAGGAAGATGGTAATTGTCTATGAAATGTCATGAAAATAAAACAATTGCATAAATTAGGAGAAACAAAGTGTTTCATGTTGAAACGTAAACATTTCCTACCTTTTGAAGCTACTGCTAGCCTTCCTTATCATCTTACCCTCTAATAATTAAAGTGAAACCGTGAAATCGGAGTATTTAAGAAGTGCTTTTGTAACTGGTGGCCCTTCGGACTATAAAAGACCTGTGAAGTAGCTCACAGTCACAGTTTCAGAAAGGTTGGCGACCCCTGCATTGACTTTAGAACGACAACAAACAGGTGAAGGTGTGACAGATGCTGAAAAGTAGGGCTCCTCGATTACAATCACGATTATTTTATTATTCAAACGATTATTTGTCAGCCAAAAAGTTGTTTATTTTTTGTACAAAAGGAAAAAAAAGAATATATATACATATATATACTGTATATGTATATATATATATAACATTTATATATGTTATATACATATATATATTTTTTTTAAATAATAATTAAAATCCTTCAAACACTAAACTCAGGTATGTTCACTTTTGCACAAAACAAAACACTTCTTGCACGTGGTGTGTCTTGCATGTGCGTGGCTTAAACAACTCAAAGTCAGTATTAATAACATGCGTGTGCCAAGCTTTATTATTTGTAGATGTCCGAATTAGCGGGTTTGTTTTATTTAGCAAATAAAACGTGAAAAAAAATATTTTTTTTTTAAATAATCGTTTTTTCTCGATTATGTTATTTTTGCAATCATTGGGTGTAATAATTTAAATCGTAATTGAACTCCGATTAATTGAGCAGCCCTGCTGAAAAGGTGATTATTTTTTAGAGTCTTACTCTGAAATGGATGGATAGTACAGCATGGCGGCCCCTTCAATACACAGCAGCACTGCCAGACCCCATGTGATCATGTGGTAGAGAACAATGGTGCTGATGGGGGGGGGGGGGGGGGGGGGGGGGGGGGGGGGGGGGGGGGGGGAAGAGAGAAGAAAGCAGTCATGAGATTGGAGATCACAACACGTGTGGCTGCTCTGTATCCCCTGCAGGAGGATGAGATGACCTGTTCTCCCTCTGATTCACAACCACGTGGAGCCTTCACGCGGACGGAGCCGTTTATGAAATGAAGACAAAGACGCTCCGTTAAACGAAAGTCAAACTGAACAGAGATTCTACAGTGAGTGACCTTTAACTGGATAAACTAAAGCAACACACTTGCTTAAGATTGTGGAGGAACGTGTTTTTACCCATCCTGCCCCGGGAGGGAAAGCCTATTATTGTGAGTCCAGGAAACAGCTGCCACGTGGGCGGAGATGTTGCAGCGATAATGAACTATAGATGAGCGATGATGATAAGGTGATGAGGATGTACGGTGTATTAGAAACCTGATTCCTGCAGATGTTTTCACCACCAGGAAGACGTCAACCGCGTAACAAAAGCTCCACCAAAAGGAGGCACTGAAAAACAGCTGGATCCACATCTGTAGCACAGGGGGTTTGAAACATGGGAAAAGCACATTGGTGTTTATAATGTAACACTGAGGACACAGAGGTGTGTTTGAATGTGTGTTTACTGCCATAGATATATTTATACATACTGCGCTCCCCACACAGAACACCTCTGGCCACACATCTGTGCTGTTGGCCACGGAGATGGTTTCAGTGAAGGTTGGGAGGCCGAGCCACACAGATGATCTCATAATGATACCTGCATAGGAATATATGGAGATATACTTGATTAAAAGAGCGAATATATGACATAAATCTATTTATAAGGGAAGTTGTGCGAGCCTGAGCAAAGCTAGGCTTATCAATGTATTGGAGGTAAATTTGTATCTTTATTCTTCAATTAATCAAAGAAAAACTTTCTTTGATGAATGAAAAGTACTCATAGGGATACATCAAAGCAATCACTAGATGCCTCTGAGGAAGACTGACGGTCGGCGGACGAAAACATGTCGGGAGATCAAATTTCCTGAAACAAAGTTGTCTGAATAAATGAAACCAGTATCAAAGCCACATTGGATAAAAAAACATGTGCAAGGAGCTCAAAGTGCACTGTCAGCATTTATAAAGTCATTTCATAATAATAAAAAAAAAAAAAAAAACAACCAACAATCAATCAATGCCACTAAAAACACTATAATGTAAACATTTTTTTAAAAATAAAATAAATGTACAATAAAGAGTCACATAAAATACTATAGGGTTGATTCTGTACAATAAACATACATACAGTAAAAGTACATGCATCCAACAAAGAACGTTTCACTTCAAAATGACAAAAAAACCTCCTTTAATCAAAGACAATATGTGTTTGAATGAAATTAAATATTAGAAACCTCACTTTTTTTTCTTTTACTGAGGTTTTTGATTGAAAATGTATTTTTTGATTGAAGTTTTTTTTTTTTTTAGGGATTGAATGCCTCAAATAAAACAAAGATTACTTCCATCAAAAACAACATTTTCTTTGATTGAAAAGGTGTTATTGATTAAAGTAGTTTTGTTTTTTTGTTTTTTTTAATTAAAGCAACCTTTTTTTTTTAAGTAGTTGTAATAAAATAATAAAGACACTAGTCTACCTCCATGTCATTTAATCATGTAATATTGTTTATTTTCTTTCCTGAATGTCCTTAAATAGTCGGTATAAATGAGTCTGATCTACATGTGGACGCTTCTATTTCCTAATTCCTCCATGAATCTCTGTGGAACAGATCAGAGCTTCATTCTCTACATGTTATCAAGGATATTTTGTTGTGGTTGTTGTTTCAGTGGGTTCCATTTCCCTCCGCCACAGAAGAAGAAGCAAGCAGCATAACACCCCGATTACTGTATACACCAGGGGTTCTCACACTCTTTTTGTTCCTGCGTCCATGTGCCCCCTTTGTCCGACAACAACATTTTGCTCAGAATAGTTTGAAACAACTGTAGAGCATAATGATGGAATGAATGAGTGATAACACACATTTTAAACAATCCCATGAGTAGAAAGAAACAGTATTTAGTGGCAGTGATTCCCAACCATTTTTGTAACGTGACCCCATTTTGATATCAAAAATTTCTGGTGACCCCTAAATATATATATAATTAGTTTTTGATCATGTTGGAGCTCAGATTTTTTATTTCATTTTTTTAAACTGCATTTTAGTTTAACTATAGATTTATATTTCACAAAGTGAAAGTATACAAAAACAGTTTAAGATTGTGTTTGAATTAAAAAAGATAGATAATTAAAACATTAAAAAAAAAAATTTTATTTTTAAAAAAAAATCTTTTTAAACTTTTCATACATTTCAGGCGACCACAGATGGGGCCCGGACCCCAAGGTTGAAAAACACTGATTTAGTGGCACCTGAATAGATACTCAAAAAAAAAAAAACACCAGTGGTGGGACCAAGACTGACAATTTATTGTTAATTTTTAACTCACTTTCTCTCTCAAGTACCCCCTGTAGCGCCATTGTGTAACCTCAGGGGTACAACCAAACCCTAATCCTAATCCTAACCCTAACCCTAATCCTAACCCCAATTTTATTTATTATTTTTTACCCTTTAGAATTTGATTTATTATTTTTACCCTTTTAATTCTTTTATTAATTTTTATTATTATTTTATTTTATTATTATTATTATTATTTTTGTATGATTAAAGGAAAACCCCTTTGTAAGACTCCTTTAAAATAAATGGGATGTTTTAATTGGGGGCTGAAAGGATATCCTGCTACTTTTAGTAACCCTAAACTAACCCTAACACACTACGTACTTGTACTTTGGTAACCGTACCAATAGCACCAGGGCTTACGACAGCCGTACAAATAGACACTTTCTATCAGAAACTCTGGTCAATACAACCATAAGTAGCAAAGACTACACGCACGCGCTGTACCTGCACACCCCAGCAGGTCACACACACTGATGATGAGGAGGATCCGGGTGGAGGAAGCGGGCCGGGGTACCGGGTAGTGACCCAGCCTCCTGTAGCTCTTCCGTTTGGGTAAAACCTGGAGCACGGTGAGGAAGAAGCTGAAAGCAGCGCTGCACAGGCTCAGAGCTCCGAACAGAACCGGCTGGAAGGTCACCACGAACTCCGTGGCTGAGTCCCGGTTGGGGCAGCAGAAGGTCTCCAGCCGTGGGGAGGCCATGGTGGACCGTAGAGACGAGAGGCGGAGGAGGAGAGGACTGAGTCCACGACCATGACCCAGCTCTGGGACACATCACGGGGTTGAATCATCATGTGCTTCAGTTTAATCCTCCACTGTTGTTCAATGAGCCGCACAGACACAAAGCACCGCTGTGTGGAACACAAGATATAGTTTGTTTTGATTTCACTTTATTAATTCATTACTAAAGTGGATTATTTTGTTTTCAGCTTTTTAATTCTGGAATCAATCCTCACTCCCACCACATTATTACCATTTAGTTTTAGTTCTATTTTTTTAAATGATTATACAGTGCAGTTTTAGTTTTGATTCAGTCATTCTAATTAGGGATGCACAATATTTATTTATTACTTTCAAAAAACGGTTTTCGAAAAAAAATTTCTGTGAAGATATACGATTTTTTTCCAGAAATGATTACTTTTACGATATACTATATGATGCTAATAAAATTATTATTATTTTTTTTTAATGTAATTTATGTACCACAGCTGTAACGTTAAAGCCAATTTCGGCCGATACCGATAACTGGCCGATAATATTGTGCATCACCTGTTCTAATTGTTGAAATGTGACAGTCGTTTCTCAAATAAATTCAGTTTAGGTTCAATTTGAAGTCTTTTCTACTACGGATTAAAAGCATGACTTGTGCTTTTCTTTTTCCTTTGCAGCTGCTAATTCATTCCTCCTCGTAGAGGGGAAACCATTCACTGCTGCTGCTCGATCTGCTCACTTGGCATGACATCTGAGAGCACTGGTGGGGTTTTCTGAGGCAGATTTATTTTGGGGGCAATGCAAGCATCAAGGGTTGTCATTATTCAGAACAACAGAGGAGGCTTTCATTCACTACACACAATGGTTTCTCTAATCCACAGGCACCTTCCTGCACGGGGCACAAAGTCAAACCCATTGCAAAGTTTGTAGCCGGGTGCCGGGGATTAACAGGCCTCTGAGGAGGAGTACAGGCCAAATATTGAATACTGTACGTGTATGTGCTCGGTGTGGCTGCCCTCTGCACGATGAGAGGAGACACTGCAGGTGCAGCATTACAGTAAGAGACATGATCATCACAAATACTGCCAACGTGTGTTAGGATCTCTAATCCAGGTCATGTTGTAGTGAGAAAGTCATCATCTCGCATCAGTTCTTGATGTTTCTAAGAAACAATAGCGTCAACTAAGATAAATAAAGATTTCAGCGACCTTATCTTTGTCTAATTTTTCTCTTGACGTGTTTTACTTTCCTTCACTCCTGAGGAATCATGGTCTATTTTCAGTTAAATATTGAGAGTCATGTCATGTGCTTTGGTCACTTAGAATTGAGAGAATGCCTTTTTTTGTGTGTATTTCATTGCACAATGACATACATTGTTACCTTATCATGGCCCCTCATTGAAACTGAAATGCATTATTTTTACTAATATTTATAAAGAAGATTATTTTAACCTTTCCAATCAAGATTATTTCCAGAAAAGGTCAAATACTCCCATCATATCCATTCGTACATGACTCAACTTGCTTCAAACTTCAACTTAGTCACTCACCAATTGTCCTATAACCAACCATTTACAAAGTTCTGTCTTTTTTAGAGCTTTTAACTTATGGAACGAATTGACAAAAAACATTTCAACTTTACGAATATTTAAAAACCCTTTAAAATCATATATATATATATATATTTACCAATCTTAATGTATATATCATGTATTTGTTGGTGTAAAATGTATCTTGATGTACCTTTTTATGTAATGTTTCTGTATCTATTTTTTTTAACTGTCTTTACATTTGTTCTGTTCTTATATATACTAGTATCTTAATTAGAAGCTAATGGGGATCCAATGAACACATTTTCAAATAAACAAATGAATAAAACACTGTACAATCTTGAAAAAAACAACCACAAAAAGAATGGATACATAACAAGTGGTTTACTAATTCAATAGTGCATTTTACTTGTAAAGAAAAAAAGTGTCACTACTTGCACTAGTAAAGCAAAATGTCACGAGTAAGCATTAAATGCCAATAAAGGGAAATGTAAATTCGGCCTTGCCGTCCTAGCAGACTTTAAAATGTGTTACTAGTAAAAACTCAAAGCTTTACTAGTTACGTCTACTTGCCAAAAATAGAATAAGAATCTTAGTTTACTACAGTTTGTGTTATATAGTTAATAGAAGCGTGTGTTGTTTCTGTTTGCACAAAGATACAGAATCAAGCTGGTCCCCGATTCATGATGCAGCGTTTAATGGACGACTCCTCACTCTGCAAAGACTCATCGCTCAGGTAAAGTTACACGTGTGTAGCGTCATTGAAGCTAATGTACATTTAAAAGTATAAGCAACATCTTTTGTCAGGGTTGTGGTCAATTATAATTGTAATCACGTAACTGATAATTCATTGCAATTGTGACGTAATTGTAATTGTGAACGTAATTGAAAATAATCTGTTTCTGTTGTAACCGTAATTGTTTTTCAACCTTATTTCAATCTAATTGCTAATGTTCAGCTATGGCTAGGTTATTGCTTAGCCAATGCTAGGTTAATGCTAGTGGTAGATTAATGCTAACGCTAGGTTAGTGCTAACGCTAGGTTAGTGCTAACGCTAGGTTAGTGCTAATGTTAAGCTAATGCTAACGCTGTGCTAATGCTTGATAAATGTTCTTGCTAGGTTAGTGCAAATGCTAGTGGTAGCTAATACTAATGCTACTCGCCAAAAATAGAATAGAAAAAGAATATTTCACTAGTACTGCTAGTAAACTAAAAGTAGCACCAGTGATATTAGTCTGCTAGTACTAGAAAATTGATTATAACCAAATACAACACCCTGATTGGTTGTAATATTTTCGAAAGCCAATAGCAAGCCTGAATTTTCTTGTCCCCGCCCCCTTAATAGGATTTGACGCTTACTAGTAATACGTTTTGCTTCACGAGCACATGTAGTCCAAATTTGAGCACTAGAGCTTAACTATGGTTGACATCACCTCACATTTATGCTATATATATATAATATAATATATACATTTCTAACAGGAAGTAAACTCCCAGATGGAATCTATTCTCGTCTCTTGGCTTGGAAATTACAGTATAGTATGCATAAAAGTCCTGGATCTTTTCCATTAAAATCTAGACCAGTGGTTCTCAACTGGTCTCACCCTGGCACCCACATTATTTCATGGTCATTAAAACCGCATCTGCTACCCACATTTTTATTTTTTTTTTTAGAATTCAAACAACCAAATTTCGTTTTAGAAAAATAGCTGTTGAAAACACACACATGTAACCTTTTCAAAAACAAAAATCTCTATATTTTCCTGCGCAACATGCATTTCACAGCATGCGTGTCAAAAGAAAAAAATCTTTCAAAATAAAAGACAATCCACCACCCACCCTGTACAGGTCCTCAACCCACTTTTGGGTCCCGATTCACCAGGTGAGAATTGCTGATCTACTATACTAGCATTAAAATCAGATATTTCTGTTGATAGTTAGTTTCTGAGTCAGGGTGTGATGAGAAGAAAAGACATATTACAGGAGATACAGTATGACAGTAAAGAATTGGAGGGGGGAATAAAGCTCAGATTCTCTAAGCAGTGAAGATGCTTCTAGAAGCAGTTTGAACATGCTGCAGCATGACTAAGGAAATAAGTTCAGGGTGACTTGAGGCAGCTTGAACTCAAAAGAAAGTTAAAGACCTAGTTTCAAACTTAGCGAGCTCCAAATCGACTTCAGGGAATGCTGGGAACAATTGAGCAAGTAAGTCTACATTGTAAAAGAACATGTCCTGTTGGAATAACACTTCTCAGAGATGGGATCAGCCTGGCTATGAGGAGCCCTGTGTTCACTTTCACACTGAATCCTAATTCCTAGACACAGGCTCCAGTCAATTATGTTTTCCTTCAACATTTTAAAACAGCACTCATTTACCCCAGCACCGGCCTTGTCTTCTGTAGTTAAAGGAAGGGTACGTGCTAATGTTCAGTCAGTGTCAAATAACAGAAAAAACCTGCTCGACGGACCTCCTTCGTCTTGCCCGTTGATTGGTTGACACAAACTTTACCAGCCTGCTTCCTGCGTGGAAAACACTTTGTTTAAGGGGAAATTACACAACAGCGCCAAGCTTTGCCACACATGGAGAGTGCAGATGAGGAACAAACACATGTGGCTATGAAACGACTGACTGAAGAATGGATGTGGGACAAAAAGAAGGCTTGGTTTTCTTCTCAAACCCTTTGATGAGTGGTGAGTAACAGCAGCTTTGTTTACACACAAAGGTACAGTAGCTAAATGTGTGTGACTACAGTATGTGTTATAAGGTTAATAGAAGCGTGTGTTGTTTCTGTTTGCACAAAGATATAGAATCAAGCTGGTCCCCGATTCATGATGCAGCGTTTAATGGACGACTCCTCACTCTGCAAAGACTCATCGCCCAGGTGAAGTTACACGTGTGTAGCGTCATTGAAGCTAATGTACATTTAAAAGTATAAGCAACATCTTTTGTCAGGGTTGTGATCAATTATAATTGTAATCACTTAACTGATAATTCATTACAATTGTGACGTAATTGTAATTGTGAACGTAATTGAAAATAATCTGTTTCTATTCTAACCGTAATTGTTTTTCAACCTTATTTCAACCTAATTGCTAATGTTCAGCTATGGCTAGGTTATTGCTTAGCTAATGCTAGGTTAATGCTGATGGTAGATTAATGGTAATGCTAGGTTAGTGCTAACGCTAGGTTAGTGCTAATGCAAGGTTTCATGCTAACATTAAGATAATGCTAGTGATAAGCTAACGCTAAAGCTAGGCTAATGCTAATGGTGTGCTAATGCTAGATAAATGTTCTTGCTAATCGTGTAATTGTGAACGTAATTGAAAATAATCTGTTTCTGTTGTAACCGTAATTGTTTTTCAAACTAATTGCTAATATTGAGCTATGGCTAGGTTATTGCTTAGCCAATGGTAGGGTAATGCTAATGTTAGATTAATGCTAATGCTAGGTTAATGCTAATGCTAGGTTAGTGCTAATGCAAGGTTTCATGCTAACATTAAGATAATGCTAATGATAAGCTAAAGCTAGGCTAATGCTAATGTTGCGCTAATGCTAGATAAATGCTCTTGCTAGGTTAGTACAAATGCTAGTGGTAGCTAATGCTAAGCTAATACAGCATGACACGGGCCACCACCTGCATCCTCACTTCCATTTTCTTCAGGAAGTGCAAATATTCTAGTTGACTTTGTAATTGTAATTGTCATGTAAATTCTATTAAAAACTGTCAATTACAATTGAATTAAACGCCAGCCTGGGGAACCATGTTACAGTTCTCTGGCTTACACATTTATAGTTATTAATTATTAAAATGTGTTTCATATCAAGTTTACCTGTCAGTTCTCTTGAGGATCATTTTACCATTTTTTAAATAATTGAAAGCTAGGGGAATACTGACCGAAAAAAAAGGCTCAGACGCCCCCACGCCAATAATATTAATAACAATATTTTCTTGTATAAGGAAGCCCAAGGTAATCAAGAGATGAAAAACAGATATTATATATTATAGTATTTTTTAGGCTGATTTAAAACATGGGTAACAATCAACCCATTATCATAAGAGATGCTAACAGAAAGCTAACACGAGGAAGGTTTATTGTGATTAATTGTAATTGAACTTCAGTAATTGAGAACATAATTGGTGTAATAATAATTGTATTTGTAATTGGGGAAAAATGCCAGTCAACGTAATTATAATTGAACATGGATAATTGAAGACGTATTTGTAATTGAAAAATGTAACTGACCCCAACCCTGTGTTTTGCTGCCAGGGCGCGTGTGTTAACATGAGTACGCAGGAGCAGGTTCTACCTCTCCATGGAGCCTGTCTGCAGGGCCACACAGCATGTGCTAAGCTACTGCTGGAACATGGAGCCATTGTCAGTAGTGACTGTGAGATATCACCATGTAATGTTTCATCAGTGAAATATAGTCGAGAAACTAGGAGCTCATGTTAGCTTGTGGATCTGTTATTAGGAAAGTAAACATTGACGTTGTAAGGTTATGCATGCGCACATTCTGGGTTACAGAATAACTGGATAAGTAAGTGTTTAACACATTTTGGTAACACTTTATTTGAAGTTTTATACATCAAGCTGACATTACGCTGTTATTATCTGTCACTAAATTGTGACACCTTTGGAGCTATGTTGGCATTTTTTGGGGGTTAGGTGGAGGGATCTAGTGGGGTTAGGGTAACGAACGACACGTAATGACAGCCTTCATTACACCTTATTTATGCTGAGAACAGGTGTCATGTCATATTAATACACATTTTACACTTGGGGTCAATCTGACCCCAGGGAGTTTTACCTCCAAAAAATGATTTTCTGTACTTTGTTTACTTGTTGAATGCATACTGTAAAAAAAAAACCCTTGATAATTAAATCTTGACCTGTTCCCTAGCCCCACCATCAGGTCAAACTTAGAATTCATTTATCTTGAATAGTCGTCATCCATAGTGTATCTTTACCTTTTTTTTTTTTTAAATTTGGGGTGCACATTCATGACTCTCTGAACCATATCGATTGATGTTGGTGACCCCGCCCTTTCCTCTGATAAATATTTATTTACTACGTCAGATGAGACACACACAGACTGACAAGTGTTAAACAGCTAAAACAGCTTGGGGTCAAATTGACCCAATATGTGCAATATATGTTCAGCACATTGAAAAAATAAAAGTCATGAAATATAAAATATAAATATAAAAAAATAAAATAAAGTCAACTATTTTTGGAATGATAAACACTGAATGGTGTCAAATTGACCCCAAAGATAATACAAGGGTTAAGGAAAGAAGTCAAATTTGTTTTAATATATGGGCCTTGTTTTTGCTGTAAATACTCATTAAATGTTCTGAATGTGTTGTGATTTGTCTCTATCTAACCATGCAAGGTAAACACTCCAACTGTGGACGGCCAGACCGCCCTGACAGAAGCATGCGCTCGGGGTCATGTGACCTGCGTGTCGCTGCTTCTCCAGCACAGAGCCACGACTCTGGGGACCTGCAAGACCAGCTCAGCTATCCACAGGGCAGCAGCAGCAGGTCAGAGGTCACATTCCAACAGAACAAGCATGAGTAATCTTGAATTTAAGTTTAGTTTGGAGCCAATGTTCTATTCTTTTAAGATCATCACTTTTTTGTTGTTGTGCACAGGTCAGACTGAGTGCATTGAGACTCTGGTCCAGTACGGTGCAGACCTGGATCAGCACATTCCCTCACTGGGATCTCCTCTGCATGTGGCCTGCTCCAATCAGCGTCTGAAAGCTGTCACCAAACTGCTTCAACTCGGTAAAGACTGCACTTTAAAAATATCTCATGTTTTTATTTATTTTGGTTAATTTCATTTTGTATTTTTAGGCCAGACTCAAAATGCCACTCATTTTAATAAAATCACTACTCCTCTGTTATTTGTGAACAGATCGGGCTAAAATTTGGTAGGTATAATCTATGGATGTGTACGCATCGACGCTCGGGGCCCCATTTTTGATTTGGGGCACCAAAAGAAAAAAAAAAAGCAGTGGCTATCCGCACTGTTGCCGTATAAATATACCGACCTTCTATCCGTACGCAGCGCCTCTATTTGGCCAGTTTAGGTCATGTGATCGGTCAGTCATTGGCCATAGGTCATGTGATTGGTCAGTCATTGGCCATAGGTCATGTGATTGGTCAGTCATTGGCCAGTTTAGGTCATGTGATAAGTCAGTCATTGGCCAGTTTAGGTCATGTGATTGGTCAGTCATTGGCCAGAGGTCATGTGATAAGTCAGTCATTGGCCAGTTTAGGTCATGTGATAGGTCAGTCATTGGCCAGTTTAGGTCATATGATAAGTCAGTCATTGGCCAGTTTAGGTCATGTGATAGGTCAGTCATTGGCCAGTTTAGGTCATGTGATAAGTCAGTCATTGGCCAGTTTAGGTCATGTGATAGGTCAGTCATTGGCCAGTTTAGGTTGCGTGACTAAGACTAACCCTAACCCTAAAAATTGTTACAATATTGGGTTATAACCTAACCCTAACCCTAAGGCGTTACATGCCAATAGAAACGGGGGTTGTTCGTACGGCAACTGTACGAATACACTTGAAAAAAAATAAATAAATAAAGTCAATTTGTCATTTAAAATAACATGGAATACGTACAAAATTAACCAAAAAATATATTAAAAATAACTACAGAAATAGACAAAATTAACCAAAAAATTTAACAAGGTGACCAAAAAAAACAAACAAAAAAACAGAGAACTTTACAAAATGACCACAAATATACAGATACTGTACACCAAATTACAAAAATGGCTCCCAAACCAAACAAAAACACATACAAACCTTTTGTTCTTCCCTATATTCATGTTCATTATGTTCCACATTCTAAATGCTGACTCAAATGTAAATAATGTGTCTCCTTAGATAAATAAATAAATAAATACATTTTTTGGTAACCTCTATGATAAAAGTTGCTTTTTTTTTGTTCCAGTAGCTCCTATGGTGGGCGATAGGGAAAACCAACAACATCCAAGTGCTACAATATAGTAATTTTAGTAAAAAATTGTGCACAATCATCAAGTTCTGCTACTTCCTATACCTTTTTTATAGTATAATTAAACATGACTGTCCACTTGTTTTTTCCCAGGTGCCAGTGTGAACTCCTGCATTAACGGGACCTCTCCTCTGCACATTGCTGCCCGTCTATCCAGCCCTGAGCTGGTGTCTGTTCTACTGGAACACGGAGCCGATCACTGCCTGAGTAACTCAGAGGGGAAAAGGCCTGTGGACTTTGCTCCTGCAGGCAGCTTAGCAGAGACAATGTTGAGGCAGGCAGGAGGTATTCAGTCGTAGCTGAATCTCCATGACAACAGGTGTGATGCTGAGGCCTGTCACCATCTTGGTTGTTTCCAGGAGTGTTTCCACTGATGCAGCTGTGCAGGATGTGCATCAGGAGAAGTGTGGGCAGGCAGAGACTGAGTGGCATTCATCACATTCCCCTTCCCACGGATCTGATCAAGTATCTTCTCTACCAATCAGCCCTGGAGGGAGAAGTGACAACCTGAGCTTTCACTTTCACAGTCACTCATCATCACCACATCCTGGACCTTACAGTTCCACCATGTGACCAGTAGGGGGCACACTTGTATAACCATGAGAGGACAGAGTTATAACAACATGGCTGAAAGTAGAACAAATTCTGTTTATGACAAGCCTCAGTTTGGGTTATTACAAGGATTATAAACTCACACAATCAATACAAATATAAGACAATAGACCTATTTAAGGGGAATTAAAGACAACGCTTGTATTTGGAACTGTTTTACTTTAATGTAACCAAAACATTCATATTATACATACTTTCTGTGGTTTAAAAAAACAAAATCCCTTTGCTCTCATTAGAATTTAGGCGACTGCACAGAAAGAATGATACCAGGGTTGGGGTCAATTGTAATTGTAATTGCATATTTGATAATCATTACAATTATGACGTAATTATAATTGAAATTATAAATGATAGAATGTGTTGCAATTGTCATTGAGTTCAGATAATTGACTGTGTCATCGTAATTGGAATGAAATATCTATAAAAACTGTAAATTACAATTTCATTAAACACAAACCTGGGGAACCATGTTGCAGTTCTACGGCTTAAACGTGAACAGTTATTAAAATATGTTTCATATCAAGTTTACCTCTTTGAGAATCATTTTACCATTTAAAAAAAAAAAAATAATAATAATAATCTTGGGGTATACAGACAGAAAAAAGGCTCAGACGCCCACACACCAAAGATATTAATACCAATATTTTCATTGATTAGGAAGCCTTTACAATGTAACCAAGAGATGAGAAACAAATTAGTTGATAGTTAATATTTTTTTAGTGTATATTACAGCTGACTTTAGATATGGGTCAAACTGAGCCATTATCATAAGAAAAGTTACATTTCATGGGCATATTTATTAAAGGCTGAGAAGTTGCAATTGAACTTAAGTAATTGAGAATGTAATTAATTCAGGAGAAAAATAATTGTAATTTTAATTGTAAAAAAAAAAAAAAAAATATATATATATATATATATATACTGGTAATCGTAATTAAGTTGCAATTTAACATGCATAATTGTAGACGTAATTGTAATTGACCCCAATCCTGAATGATAGCGTACTAATATACATGTAAAAAGGTCATTTCCGTGTGAGATTCCAGTGTTGCAGACTTGTGCATGCACAGGCAATGTGTCAAAAATAAAAGAACATCAGTAAAGAGTCAGCAAACCTAAGCACGTCTGAAGAGCAAGCAAGAATCACGCACAGGTGCAACAAAAGCATCTGAAATTACGACACTTAAGAGTTACCTTCTGACTTGTAACACAGTTACGGTGTCAGCTGGAATTTTGTGAAGATGTGGCGTTTCTTTGTCTTTCCCACATCTAATTGGAGCTGAATAGTGACTTTAGGAGCTTCACTTATAACTCTAACCAAATAGGGACACGGATTCCAGAACTGTGCAAAAAAAGCAGTTTGAGGCATTTATGAATTTAGAAACATTTTAAATAGGTCACATTTGCTCTTCGTTGCCCAAATCCAAGATTTATTTATTAAGTTCTGATGTATTTCATGGTGATCTTATGATCATTGAAGCTGGAGATGATATCCTTATCTGAACATTTTGGTTTCAATCCATAAAGATCTTTTTTCACTCAATTATTCGTCTACAGCCAAAAGCAGCCTGTGGCAACGTTTGCTTTTTTTGTTTTGTTTTTTGTGAGAATCATGTAAAATGACACATATGTAAACAAAAAGAGGTCAAACAAAACATAAAAAAAGAAAGAAAAATACACAAAATAATTGAGGAAATTACAAATCGTCAACAAAGACAAACAAAATGACTTAAAAAAACATAAAAATGGACAGAAAAGTAGACAAGAGGACAAGAAAAATATACAAAACAAATATACACAAAATGAAAAATGTACAAGTCATCAAAAAATACACAAAATAATAAATAAATAAATAAAAAAATGGGAGAAAAATATACTAAACAAAAAAAATACACAAAATGACATGCAGAACAACATTTTTCTACAAAAATGTAGACAAGAAAATACACAAAAATAACTAAAAACAAACAAAATGGGAGGAAAATATACAAAACGTTAACAAAAATACACAAAATGATTTAAAAAAAAAAAAAAAACCATAAATGATTTAGAGAATACACAAAATAACTAAAAAATAAAACATTTAAGAAAAAAATCAACAAAAGAACTGACAACAAAAATACACATCTGAAAAATGTACAAATCATCAAAAAAATGCACAAAAATCACCCTGAAAACAAACAAAATGTGAGAAAAATATACAAAATGTCTGAACATGACAAATACAGAAATAACAGAACTATATACAAAATGACAACAATACACAAAGCTTTTTGTTTTTTCCTGCATTAATATTCTGAATACTGATCAATAATGTGACCCTTGGATCACACAATCACATTTTTGTGGCCCCTGATGTGATAGAAGGGGCCCCGTCCCTGCTGTAAAACATGAATAGAACATTCTCACTTTTATTTTCTCTATAAATGCAGTTTGTCTAGTTTCCCTTGACTTTGTGAAACATGTATTTTTCTATGAACCAATCAGTGAGGTTAACACAATCCACTGGGAGGGATCGAACTGCTGCAATACACACCACGCAATGTCCCACGTCTATTGGTTTGTGTGTAAAGCAGCTCATTGGAGGGAGCATTGATTTCAATAGGTCGTTCAGTGAGATGATTGAAAGGGCTGCTGTGTGTGTGTGTGTGTGTGTGTGTGTGTCCTCTCCAGGATTACAAGAGTTTCTCTAATGGTGGCGACCCTTCTTTTTAAATGCAGCCCCTCATTACCTACCATTGATCCTTCTGTCCTGATTCACCGATACCAACTTAATCATTGTCCTCTCAAACCTCCCAGGATCGCAGAGCAGGGGTTCCATTTAAGTGGAGTTTAATGTTTAAATCAATATGACGGAGGAGACTTACAGTATCCACTGCTTGTAATTAGAGAACAAGTGAAAGTGAACAATCAAGTGAGACGAGTCGGTTTGTGGAAGTCTCACCTTTACACTTTGGCAGCGTTTCTGACGGAGGCGTGTTCAGTTCATTCCGTCTGTCTGGATGTTTTCCCGGATTCAAAATGCAGGCGCGCCTCAAATTAACCCAGCTATGTGTGATACCAAAGCTTTTACCTTATTCCCTCTAGAGGCTAGCACTCCATTAACTCCCATCCTTGTTTTTCTCCTCAACCGCTCCACTCCTCCTCCTAAAAAAAAAAAAGTCCAAAAATAGTGCAAAACGCTGCACAGAAGAGAAACACGTACATTCCCTCAGTGCACGTGCTCAGAGCAAACCAGTAGACATGGGTGGGGGGTCAATTATAAATGTGATCGCATAATTGATCATTCATTACAATTATAGCTGTATATTCAAAAAATCTGCAGCCGTTCTAATCGTAATTCCATTGTAATTGAGTTCAGATAACTGACTTTGTAATTGTAATTGCCATGAAAATTCTATATAAAGTGTCAATTATAATTTAATGCAAAAGTGGGGAACCATGTTAGAGTTCTATGTACAGTTCTACACGTGTAGTTAATTATTAAAATACTGTACGTGTCATATCAAGCTTTCCACACATTTTACCATTTTAAAAAATGTAATCAAAGGGTATAGTGCTATATAAATAAATATGTAAATATATCTCCTTGCCCCTTCCTGTAAATATGTATACATATATATATATATATATATATATACAGGTAAAAGCCAGTAAATTAGAATATTTAGAAAAACCTGATTTATTTCAGTAATTGCATTCAAAAGGTGTAACTTGTACATTATATTTATTCATTGCACACAGACTGATGCATTCAAATGTTTATTTCATTTAATTTTGATGATTTGAAGTGGCAACAAATGAAAATCCAAAATTCTGTGTGTCACAAAATTAGAATATTACTTAAGGCTGATACAAAAAAGGGATTTTTAGAAATGTTGGCCAACTGAAAAGTATGAAAATGAAAAATATGAGCATGTACAATACTCAATACTTGGTTGGAGCTCCTTTTGCCTCAATTACTGCGTTAATGCGGCGTGGCATGGAGTCCATGAGTTTCTGGCACTGCTCGGGTGTTATGAGAGCCCAGGTTGCCCTGATAGTGGCCTTCAACTCTTCTGCGTTTTTGGGTCTGGCATTCTGCATCTTCCTTTTCACAATACCCCACAGATTTTCTATGGGGCTAAGGTCAGGGGAGTTGGCTGGCCAATTTAGAACAGAAATACCATGGTCCGTAAACCAGGCACGGGTAGATTTTGCGCTGTGTGCAGGCGCCAAGTCCTGTTGGAACTTGAAATCCCCATCTCCATAGAGCAGGTCAGCAGCAGGAAGCATGATGTGCTCTAAAACTTGCTGGTATACGGCTGCGTTGACCCTGGATCTCAGGAAACAGAGTGGGCCGACACCAGCAGATGACATGGCACCCCAAACCATCACTGATGGTGGAAACTTTACACTAGACTTCAGGCAACGTGGATCCTGTGCCTCTCCTGTCCTCCTCCAGACTCTGGGACCTCGATTTCCAAATAAAATGCAAAATTTGCTTTCGTCAGAAAACATGACTTTGGACCACTCAGCAGCAGTCCAGCTCTTTTTTTCCTTAGCCCAGGTGAGACGCTTTTCGCGCTGTTTCTTGGTCAACAGTGGCTTGACACGAGGTATGCGGCAGTTGAAACCCATGTCTTTCAAGCGTCTCTTGGTGGTGGATCTTGAAGCACTGACTCCAGCAGCTGTCCACTCCTTGTGAATCTCCCCCACATTCTTGAATGGGTTTGTTTTCACAATCCTGACCAGGGCGCGGTGATCCCTATTGCTTGTACACTTTTTCTGACCACAGTTGTTCCTTCCCTTTGCCTCTCCATTAATGTGTTTGGACACAGAGCTCTGAGAACAGCCAGCCTCTTCAGCAATAACCTTTTGTGTCTTTCCCTCCTTGTGCAATGTGTCGATGGTCGCCTTTTGGACAGCTGTCAAATCTGAAGTCTTCCCCATGTTTGTGTAGGCTTCAGAACTGGACTGAGAGACCATTTAAAGCCCTTTGCAGGTGTTTTGAGTTAATCAGCTGATTAGTTTGTGGCACCAGGTATCTTCAAAATTTAACCCTAACACAATATTCTAATTTTGTGACACACGGAATTTTGGATTTTCATTTGTTGCCACTTCAAATCATCACAATTAAATGAAATAAACATTTGAATGCATCAGTCTGTGTGCAATGAATAAATATAATGTACAAGTTACACCTTTTGAATGCAATTACTGAAATAAATCAAGTTTTTCTAAATATTCTAATTTACTGGCTTTTACCTGTATATATATAATTTTTTTCTTTTCTTTTTTCCCACCACAGTGCTACAGGCATGTTCAAATTTTATTTTTTTATTGTAATGTTATGTTATAAAATATGTCGTTATCTGGTTTCTTTATCAGAAAATTTAAGCTACTGTGAAGGCGCTGTTGCACTTTTGCTTAAACCTGGGTTAAAGCTTGAAATTGTTGATTGACAGAACCTCATTTACTTTTTCATTTTGGGATTGTTCTATGGATTTTAACTCTTGAGGACAATCACAGCAATAAAGTGTTTTAAGGCAAAATTGCCCAGCCCTAATATCTGCACCCTTTATTCTTTTTATATTCTTTTTTCTATTTATACAGTATATAGCTTCTGTTATTGTATTGCTTATTTATCTTCACTGCACTATTTTTTGAGTGTCTTTTGGGTTTTTCTGTGTGTTGCCTTCTGTTGATCTTTTTTACTGCACTTTACCTGATGCGAGATGTCGTGACAGTAAATTTCCCCACTGCGGGATCAATACATCTATCTATCTACTGTATCTATTGATTAGGCCTTGACCATATGGATACAAATTAATATTACAATATTTTCTCTCAAAATGGTGATATACAATACACATCTCGACAATTTTAAATCAAATAAAGTCTTACCAGGAAGACAATTTGGGGTTAAATTTGCTGATGCAAAATGGGTAACTATAGCGACCACAAAAGTAGATGCACAAAATGACGGCAAAAATGACCCAAAATGACTACAAAAACACAAATGAACAGAGAAACACAGAAAGAACAACACAAACACTTAATAGGACAACAAAATATACAAAAAGAGAAAAAAAATGCTCAGTGGGACAACAAAAATATGTACAAATAAATGGAGAAATACACAAAAGAACAACAAAAATACACCAAAGGACTCAAAAAGAGAAAAAAATGCATAATGGGAGACCAGAAATAAAATTGTCATACTGTTCTGAGAAGTAGCAATAGCAGCGACTCCTAAAACAAGTATTTTATTACAATATAAGCTAGAAATAAAAACACATCGATGTAATAAGCAGTATCATAATTTTCTATATTGCCAAAATGGAAAACTCGATATATCTTGAATCTCCATATATCGTCCAGCCCTAATACTGATGTATACACCAAAAATATTAAAACCTATATTTTCATTAATTAGGAAATCTGACAAGGTCATTAATAGACAGCAAATAAATTAGATGCTTTTAGTGTTTTTTTTTACAGCTGATTTAGGACCCGTTAGCATTAGAAATGCTAACAGAAAGCTAACTGAAGGTTAACTTTTATTATGTTATTTAGTTCAGGCTCAGTAATTGTGATTAATTGTAA
Organism: Gouania willdenowi; assembly: GCF_900634775.1. NCBI lineage: Eukaryota > Metazoa > Chordata > Actinopteri > Blenniiformes > Gobiesocidae > Gouania > Gouania willdenowi. The sequence goes on along the minus strand of NC_041064.1, from coordinate 15,425,203 downwards.
TTGAAATTTTGAAAATTGAGAACTGTAATTGACTTTCTAAGAATAAAAAATAATTGTAATTTAATTACCTGTAAGTGGAAAAAAATGCTGGTCACTGTAATCATAATGGAATTGTAATTGTAACTGAAAAAATGTAATCGACTCCAACCCCGCCTCGTACTACAAACGTCCGTCAGCGAAAGCGTTTTCCATAAATCCAATGAACAACATAAAGTGGATGACATCACACATCAAAGCACTATACGATACGTGTACAGATCCCTGTGAGCATCCACCACCCACTGTGAGTAAACTTATTATTAATAATATTATTATTATCGCAGCCACACAGATGTCATCAACACATCAAAAAAAAAAAAAAAAAACCCAAACACTGATCATTCCTCTTGTGACGATTGCTCCGAGCTAGATCTCGTTATAGATATCGGCGCGTTCCGCTAAGCCACGAGTATACGCTGAGTCTCGTCCTAGCGCTGGGTGGTAATTGCTGGGGTATTTTTAGTTTTTTTAAAGCGTTGGTGGTAATTAAAACAAATTGCGGAGATGGAGCTCTGTTGTTGATCCTTGGAGCGACTGTGGAGAAGTTGAGCGAGGTCAAATGTGGCAGCGGTTTTTTCAGTTGGGCACCTCTGTGCTAATGAGGTCAGAGGAAAAGTGAAGTGAATAAAAGTGGTTTGATGGGATGGTTTGGATAAATACAATGTTAATAACAAAAACATGTTGAAAAATGCTGTTTATTTCCTTATGTGTAGATTTGTTATATAAAAAAATTATACAATATGTCCAGAAAAATAACTATAATCTTCACAATATTGCGTTTACTGCAATAAATACATTTGGGTGTTTCACTAATAAATCGGTCTCTGTTTGTTTACCTGTAGAGAACACAGCAGCTTGTTCCTCCTTTAGGTTAGTCCTGCTCCTCTTCATCATAGCCACGTGTGGGAAATAAACGAGGATGACGGTCCCTGGGGTGGTCCACTGTGACCCTGAGGACGTGTTTGTGTGGCCACGGTAAGTCGTGGGTCATGATGGTTGCTGGGTTGTTCCCAGCAGGTAGAGACACAGCAGGTTTAGAGCCACGAGGACCAGAACCAGGACCACCAGGACCTTCTGCACCCACAGGCACGTGTTCAGCTTCTGCTCCATGCGGGAGGTGCACGTCATCATTCGCATTAGCTGCTGATTATACAAATGGCTTCATTAATGTGGTTTGTTCCTGTTATCAAAGCTGTTACAGCAGAGCAGAGGCACTAATGAATAGAAGGAAAACACTGTAAACTGTGTCATATATTGGACCTGTGCATTAATAATCCATATATGGTTTGTCCTTTCATTATGTCTTGGTTATAATTAAAAATTAAAAAATAAAATAAACTGTGTAATTAAATCGTTTTAACACAAAACAACAAAAAAAAAAGCAAAAAAACTGAACATTTTTGCTGTTTATACAAGGAGGTCATAAAAACACTTCTATGCACCTGTCTATGCGACTCCACATCCCACAATGCAATATGTGAAAATGTCAACAGAGTGTTCTGAATGTTTCTTTATGTTTGTCATTAAAATGTTATGGTTGTCTTTTTTTTTTTCTTTGTTTTTACTTTATTCTTTATTCAATAATCATGAATCACAAAATGTGTAGAAAAATCCACCACAGTTGTAGTTCATGGTAAAAAATAGCCATAATAGACTTTGTTACATCTAATAAACAGTAAGATTCTACATAGAGGTTTTTTTTTTAATTACCTAATCATCTCACAAACTGTAAACTAGAATGTAATGCTCCGTAGTGAATTACCCTTCAGCAAAATAAGGAGAACTCACCGCTGTGTTAAAGTCCTGTTGCCCACTGGGGGCCGTCTCCATAGGACCGTCCCTTAGAGGGCTCGCCGCTGCTTTAACACCTTCCAGAACATTACAGCGTAGCCTGCACCAGAGAGACCCAGCAATGAGCAGAGCAGGAGGGCAGGGAATTAAGCAGTGTGTTGTGATTAGACGCAGTCAGAGGTCATCGTCACAACTCTATGGTTATTGGTTTCTATCCTGTAATTACAGATGAGTTCAATAGAGAAAACGCACACACCTGTGCTCCATAACCTTGGCTTTTGGTACATCTTTCCAGAACTGCGCAAGCTCTTGCGTGCTCGTGTTTTCCATTTCAGCAGCCATCACTAAAAATCTGTCCTGTGGCGAAGCCTGGGAGCCTGCAGAGACCGTCCAGAAGCCCATCAAAATAAAATCATCTTTTAATAATTTAAATAACAATCATTAGTCTTACATTTTGACAGACTTGCAAATGGAAAAAAAAAGTAAAAACAAAAGGGGGAAAAACCTTAAAATCTACCAAATCAATGGAAAAACCAAAGTGACTGACACTGATAAGATGCTGAAACCGATGAGCTACTGTTCAAAGGATATCGCATTAGACAAGTCAGCGTTGTAGAGAAAAAAACCAGTGCAGCATAAACAGCATTGGGAGAAAAGTTGCCCTAAAACAAGCAGTTCTTCCAAGGCGAGCCGTGCTGAGCACATCATAACCTGCAGCTGACATTTCAATGCCGCGAGGGCCACAAAGTGCTTCAACTCACGCATCGCTGTCAGTTATCTGAGGTTTTGTTGTGGGAGTCGTTCTTTTATCTATTTTAAAATATGCATGTCGTGCAAACAAAAGCGTCTGCCTGCAGTTTACAAAAGGTAACAGTCTGTAGTGGTTTGATCGTTCTGGGGTTCCGTGTTTGAAAAGGTGGAGTCAGGAGCCGTACCTCCGTGTAAAGACACGATTATGTCTACGGACGCTCCTGGGTCACAGCTGTTGCTGCTCGGCTTCACTCTGTACTTCTCAGGTGCTGTCGTTCGTACCTGTGTACAAAGGGATTGAACAGGATAAGCAGATTATTCACTTTATGGTGGTTCATTTATGTCGTGGTCTTCTTTAATTAGTGAGGAGGCCTCCTGTAAGTTATTGCACAACCTAATGCTAGGTTAATGCTATTGCTAGGTCGTTGTTATTGCTAGGCTAATGCTAAAGCTAGATGAATGCCATCGTTAGGCTAATGCTAAAGCTACGTTAATGCTATTGCTAGGTTAGTGTTAATGCAAAGTTATTGTTATTGCTAGGCTAATGATAGGTCAATGCTATTGTTAGGTCAATGCTATTGCTAGGCTAATGCTATTGTTAGGTGGTTGTTATTCTTAGGTTAATGCTCGGCTAGTGTTAATGGTAGGTTCATGTTATTGCTAGGCCAATGCCATTGTTAGGCTAATGCTAAATCCAGGGAAATGCTATTGCTAGGCTAATGCTAAAACTACAATATTGATATTGCTAGGCTATTGCAAGGTTATTGCTATTGGTAGGCTAATGTTAGCTAATGCTGATGCTAGGCTAAAGCTATTGCCAATGTTAATGCTAATGCTAGGCTAATGATATTGCTTGGTGGTTGTTATTCTTAGGTTAATGCTAGGCTAGTGTTAATGGTAGGTCCATGTTATTGCTAGGTGATTATTATTGCTAGGCCAATGCTATAGCCAGGGAAATGCTATTGCTAGGCTAATGCTAAAGGTACAATATTGATATTCAAATCAACTCAACTTTATTTATGTAGCGCAAATTACAACAAAGTCATCTCAGAGCACCTAACAAAATATAAAGTCCATAGTAAGAAAGATATTGCTAGGCTAATGCTAGGTTATTGCTATTGCAAGGCTAATGTTAATGCTAGGCTAATGCTGATGCTAATGCTATTGCTAGGTTATTGCTACTGCTAGGTTATCAATATTGCTAGGCTAATGCCAAGGTTGAGGCTAGATTAATGCTAATGTTGATGGTAATGCTAGGCTAATGCTAAGCTTAGATAATGTGGTGTAACATGGGCCAGCACCTGCCTCCTGACTTGCATTTTCTCGAGGAAATGCAAATATTCTAGTACTTTGTTGCAACAGCAAAGGAAAAAGCAACTATATCCATGACTAGAATTCGAATGAATTCTCTTTCTCCCAGTTGTGCTTTTACCATGCCATGTAAAATCATACACAAAGTGTACACAGCCCTCACCTTGAAGGCAACCTGATTTCTGGTCACATTGCTGAGGATAATGAGGCATTTCTTTTCTGTGTCTCCAGAACCAAAGGTGAGCTCCTCTGCAGGGCTGAAGACAGAGACACAGAGAGGAGAGAGCCTTATTAAATTTAAGAAGAAGAAAAACACAGACTGAGTGAAAGAACCTAAAAATACAACCAGACAAAAGTTTCAAGTTTTATCTATTTTATAGTTTTAATAACACACACCAGCCTAAAGGTGGGCGACCAAGACTAAGGAAATGTTATACCACATTCATTCAGGGGACAGAAAACAACCTTAGCCTACAAGCTAGAAGCTCAGAGTTAGCACTGATGAATGTTTGAAAGCGGGAACATCAGCGCTTTAACAATATGTGCCCTTATGCATCACTTTCTCTTTTCTGTTCATTACACTCCGTCAAAAACATGTCAGAGTGACATCCTGAGGCAGAGCACTCATCTGTTGATGGAACAAACATCTCAGGATTGCATTATGATAAGTGTAGCAACATGTTTAACTAGCTGCGGTGCAACAAAATGGACATTTCTAGGTCATCAAATATAGGTCTTCCATAGGTGTCCTCTATGTCTATGGCATCTGTACAACTTCATAGTATTTTTCTGAGTTTACACAGCTGTATTGGAATGGTGACTCAGCACAGACGCATGTGACGGATTGTAGTCTTTCCATCTTGTTTAACAATAACCTATTTCAAGAGTATTTTAGTAAAAAATAAATAAATAAAAAAAAGAAATCCTTGTGCCACACCATCAAACAGTATATACTGCTTTACAACACTAACGTAAAACCTTCTGCCACATACTGGTATGGCAAATATGATTATATAGCACATTTCATACACAATTTAATGTCCTTTACATTATTTTGACATCATTTACAAAAATCATCAAATACGAGTTTGAAATCAGCAATTCCGGAGGGGATCCATATCTATATACTGATTCTGGATCAGTTTAAAAAGTTGAAAATTCCCTAGCTCTCATCACTGGCAAAATTTGAGGAAAAAAATAAATAAATAAATCAAACAAAAATCCTTATTCCTTTCTTGGTTTGTAATCTTTATGAAATTTGATTTGATTGTTATATCGGGGTGGTTCCTAAATGATCTCATCGAGATTGGCTCCGGATTGTGTATTTCATCGTATTGTTTTTTGAAAGAGTAATGTTGTCCATACATTTGGACCTACTGTAAGATTAATAATTGAGATAGAAATGTCTTACAAGCCTTTAAAGTGTGAATACTCGTGGTACCATGATCGGGATCACCGATACAGATAACTACCAATATCTGGCAAAGAGGATAGTTGACACTTTGTGGAGGTTTGCGCTTTCTGAGTGCTTTTGTTTTGGTTATCCTTGTTAGTTATTCTCTTTTAGTGCTAGTTTTTAGTTTAGTTTTAGCTTTAACTTGGACACAGTGTGATTCTTTCACTGAGTCCCTCACTCTAGAGTATGTAATTCTCTTACGCGCACACACACGCACACGCACACCCACACCCACACCCACACCCACAAGTTATCTGCTTACTTCAACTGTCGGTTAGAACAAGGGTATCAAACGTGATATACGCAGTTGAAATCTTTTGAACTAGGGTGTTTTGGCAGTGTTTTAGAGTCTTCCTATAAATACGATTGAAATTATTACCAAATTAGCTGTCGTAAGAGTTTGAATAACACATTTTTGGACAAGCGATGACCTCTAAAATGTAGAAAACAGAGCACGAAATAAAATAAGATCCAAAATTCAGAGCTAAAGCAGAACCCTGGATTGAACTCAAGACAAAAGGTTAGCTCGCAAGCACTAAATGTTTTCACAAACTGCACCTGCGACATTTTGGAAACTCTCAGTTTTCCCAGAAGAAACTAGCATTGCTTGTAATACCGGCTTTGCTTGTAAAATCATTGTCATCAATGCCCTGGCATGTTTTTCTATTCCTTACCTGTGTAAAGAGTTGTGCATGTTAGGCATTTGCGTTCAGCTCAGATTTATCCTCTGGACAAAGAAACCTTGAGCAAACACACAAATCAAACACCTCGCTCTCGCTATGAAAGCCACTCATCTCAAATTAAAGCCAACACACATCTCAGACAAACGCTTTCAAGACCATAAATCTGTTCATCATCATAAAATTTGCGTTAAAGCCATTGTTCCTTTAAAAGCAGATTAATATCTCATCATTATCAAGTACCAGTCAAATTTCTCATTAGGAAACTCCTTTGAAAATCAACAGTTTGGCAGGTTTTTTTTCCCTTTTTAATTATCAATTCTAAGCAATAAAAGTTTTAAAAACAAATGAAATATTTGGTAAGAAAGTTAAGTTTTCACCTCTTTCATAGATAATGTTTCACTGGTCTACTATTTGCCACTAATTACCAGTACTTTGGCACCATTAATAATAAGAACCATCAACTTCTCTCCACTCAATAAACACTAGACGGATTGTATCCTTAATTTCAGCTTCAATAAGGACATCTTGGCACTAACACATCAATAATGACTTTAGGCATTGGATCAATAATGAGAACTGTGTTTGGAAGAATGCACAGGGTAGGCATAATGTCATTTCTGCATAATAAATACTCAACATGTTTTACGTTGATGCTGAACAACAAAGACGCTCTCGCTTTTACTTTCCAAAAAGTAAAAGCTAGAACAAATTAAATAAAAGTCGATGTATTTCTGTAAGTGGTGTTAATCTGTGGAATGACTTGAAAGATCAAATAAAACAGTCTGGAACAGTCACAGCTTTCAAAAAGATGCATAAATCTACTATAATTGAAAAAAATATATAAGCTCAGGATGAATAAATTAGTAACTAATGAAAAGACTTGATGAAATAAATTAAATGATGTGATTTAGTTTAAAAATAAAAATAACAAAATAAAATGAAATTTATGTTAAAATAACTACTCTAAACACATGTGTATTTCTCTTCTGTTGGACACTTGGAATTGTGTATTATAAATCTTTGTGTTTTGTCTCGTGGAAGTTTGTAAACAGGGTTAGGGATAATAAGTAGTAACTGTGCACAAAATTATGGAAATGTTTTGCTTCATGTTTAATGAAATGAAATGACTAACGAATAAAAAACTACTACTACGTGAGTTCTCTGAAGGTAAAGCACCTGAAAAATCCTCTTTGTACCAAATCTATACAAAGATGCAGGTATGTCTTCATATAATGTCTGCCCTCAACGTTGGTGTGTTTGCCTGGACATTAAAACTCTATTTACCTGATCAGAAAAATCATGGATTTCAGCTTTGATGGAGTCCAAATGACCCAGTGGAAAATGCCTGAAAGACTCAGCGTTAAAGTTTGAAAACCATCATTCCAAAGTGTGCCTGAAATTGCTAAATGTGCCAGTATAAACCTCTATGTGCTTGTTAGGCCATTAAAAATAGTCTCACAGAGAAACTCTTTACTTTTTTTGTCTACAAATGTTAGTTGATAATTGTGTTTACTCTGCAGGCTGGGAAAGGCTCCATTATTACCCAATTTGGCTGATAGAAGTGGTGATAAATAATAGAAACACAATGACTACAACTGTTAGCAACTGTTTAAATCTACATAGATAGCTCATTATGGAGGCCTGATAATTGGAAAACACACAACAGATTCGATAGCATTCCTATTCTGTAATCAATTATAGGTCAATGAGAAACTCAATATAAATAGTTATAACTGGGGTTGACCAGTGATGCAGAGGACAGTGAAAGGCTGCATGTACAGTATGTTCTGCTAAGTGACGATCCCCGGGGTAACTGTGTACATACAGTACATAGGATTGCTAACATCTCTTTGTGTTAGCCTAAAACGACTAGGTACAAGATGGGATTTGCTATATTTACGAGAAAATACTTTAAACAATAAAACATTTCCGAGCGCAAGTTGGATAACAATCAGTATACCGGCAAGAGCAAAAACCTATTCATCCTCTATACCAGCGATTCTCAACTGGTGGGTTGGGACCGAAAAAGTGGGTTGCAGATCTGTACTGGATGGGTCGCGGAAAGCTGGTCCCAAAAAAAAAAAAACAAAAAATACTTAATGTCTGTCATGTTGGACTTGTCTTTTATTTTGAAAAAAACTTTTCTTTTGACAGGCATGCTGTGAAATGCATGTAGCACAGCAAAATATATAGATTTAAGTTTTAAAAAAGATTATGTATGTGTGCTTTCAACAGCTATCTTTGAAAAAAACTAAATTTGGTCAGTTGAATTCTGGGTCGCGATTTGATGACCGTGACAAAATATGGGTCCCAGGGTGAGACGAGTTGAGAACCCCTGTTCTATACCAGTGGTTTCCAAACTTTTTAAGCAGTAAAACTCTTTAATACCGTGCAAAGAAAAAAAAAAAGAAATTCTATTTTTCATGCAAGATTCAGCAAGGCCATTCTAGCGTGCCCCCCAGTTTGGGAACCACATGTGTCAAACTGAAGGACTGGGGGCCAAATCCGGCCTATTAGAGGATCCAATTCGGCCCGCATGCATGAGAAATCATTAATCATTGTGCAAATTACACATTAATTTAACTCAGTCCTTCCATATACACTTATTAAATGAAGCTTTACATCATGGTTTTCACATGCTTATATTTCAAGATCCCAGTTATTTTTAATTATAAATTATTGAAAGAACACTTAATTTTTCCAAACTCCTGTCATTTTTTTTTGTAAATTATTCCACATTTCCCTAAAATTAAATAGAAATTGGTCACAAAATTAAAGAAATCTAAAGTGTAGATCCTGCAGGGACTGATGTATGACATTTATTATTTGGACGTTGTTAGTGCCTTACATACTTTAATATAATTTACATGGGAGTGAAAACTAGCCCACATTAATGTTGAAAATGCTGGTTCTTCTGCCTAAATTGTTAATTATTTTAAGATTAAACCAGTTGATAATTGATAGTCCCCTGAACTAAAATGAGTTTGACACCCCTCTATACCAATACTTACAGTAATATAGTCAGGGCCAGTGTGTTCTGGATGCTATATCATCTCATGGGGCCAAACTCCCAGGATAACGCATACTGTACAGGCTTAAAATTTGAATAAAGACACCAAAATCTAAATTTGTAACTACATTGTACACAATTAGGCACAAGATGGTTACACAATTGCTCAATATTTTTGCACGAGTGCATGCTTAATGTGTTCTAGTTGGATGAAAGCTTAGACTTGATCAGGCTTAGAACAACAGTAAACACATGAAGCTCCAATAATTGGGGTTAAAGCATTTTAAAAATCAACCATTTGCTGTTTGGTGTTAGCTGTGCAACAGCTTACCTCACATCTAGCAGCGGTCCATTGAAGGTGGTCAAGGGCTTCCTGGCCCCTTTGGTTTTTGCACCAGCATCTGCTTTATCGTTGTCCTCCGTCCTTACATTTTCTTCCTGGAAATTCACCTGGAACAACAACAAAGAGCACCGAGTTAAAGATTCCTGCAATACTGATGACGACATCATTTTGACCCTTTATCCATTTTCTTTAGAGAAAATTAAATGTCACCTCAAGCCTACAAACTGGAAAAAAAATAAATAAAAAGTTTCGGTTAATGTAAGTCCAGACCGCGTCAATGAATAAACGGCTCTTGTGACACAGTAAAGAGCAGCTTTTAGTCAAACCATAACCTCTGTAATGACCTTTTATTCCAAAGAGCAACTTTTTTTTTTTTCTTTTTTTTCCTGGCCTTCAATTTCATGCATCTCAGTCAGCTGGTTGTGTAAAAAAAATAGAAACTGGAGAAATAAAACTCATGACTGAATGTTAAAGGTTAAGCAAAAGCAGGTCAACAAGACAAGTCTTGAATTACTCATTGGAGGACGATGTTTCTTTTTTTCAAAAAACCATGTAAACTTTCACCAACATCCCACTTACACAATATCACATGACCATTAAGCTGACTTGTGAAATGTTGTGTAATATAAATAGAGAAGGTCAGGTGCTTCCAAAGGTTTGAAGGGGATACTCTAAAGATGGCAAATCAGGTGAAGAGTATAAAGAGGAAGGGGAATGGGGGTAACGTGAGTGGATACTCCATGTGATGAGGTGGTTTGTGACACAGTGGGGAAGTGTGCAGTTTGCTGTGATAAGCAACTAAACAAAGTTCTCATAACTTAGCAGCGGTTTGTCACGTGTCTGCTGAAATGAAGATGTCGGGAGATAATGAGGTGCTGATGAAATGTCTTCATTTATTTAGCATTTTAAAAAAAAAAAAAACAAATTACAATCATGCGCAAATTTGAATTAAAAATACACTTACAATTAAGAAACAGTCAATGATTCAGGTGCATTTGTTGCCAACACAGCATTTTCAACAAAGTAAATTACAATTTATTGAAAACAAAAAAAACCCCAAAAATGATTTAGAAAACAAACCACAATTGAAATGAATGACCATTGTAATAGTGTTAAAAATTACAGACATTATGATTTGTGCAAATGATGTGTATCAAATTTGATAAACAAAAACATGATATACATCTACGATTAGTATTTTTTTTACTATCACAGTATAAATTAAGGCACAAAGGATTAGTGTGTAACAAAATTAACATTTCCAAGTCAGTAAAAGAAAATGTTTGTGCACCAGGCACAAATGGCTACTGTTAATATGCTGCCGCAAAGAAACATAATTAAGTATTAGTAGCAGGTTAATAACTTCATCTACTGCATTACAGCAGTAACTAACGGAGCAGTTCTAATCTGTGGATAGAAGCAGCAAGTAAGGTAAAATTATTAATGGACAACAGTGACTGAATTACCCTGTCTTGTATTTCCAGTTAATTAAACCATGAAATGAGAATCTGACTCAATTTAGCATTTGCCAATCATGGAGCAAACGATAAGTGAGACGCTATCAAACTGATAAGGTTTGAAATTTTCGAGGGGTCGAATTGAAATGTGCAGTCCAAGAATGAATAGTGAAAGGTTGAGGGACGGCATCAGTCGGCTGTGGGGGGGAGGGGGGGGAGTGCACTGGCACCGAGGGGAATACACCTGCCTTCCCAGCCTGCAGAAATCCTGTGGACTCGGGAGCGTCTTGTGTGGGTGAGCTGAGCTTTTGCTGGGCCTTACCACCACCAGCCCTTGTTCCAAAACACAGAGAAAGGCAATTAATTGTTAAAGCCAGCAGGTTATCAGTAAAGCGTTTCCTGGAGCTCGGCGGGATTCGGGTTGGGATGGAGTCGGGACTGGAGCGCCGAAACGAGACAAAAGCTGAACAGAAAAAGCTGCACAAAGAGCAAAGAATGTGAAGACTGGCATCAAATCTGCCTTTATGTAATCATGACTTGCCAGCAAAAATCCCTTAAATAAACAAAAACACTAAATACAGGAGGGTAACTAACAATTCTGCTTATTAGCTAATAACACAATTATTTTCCTACAGTTTCGCTTGAAAAGCTATATCTTTGAGAAAGTAAATCTCACAGATGTTGATGGCACCTGTGCATTCTGTTTGTTTTTATTCTGTTTTTCTTAATAACTCGAGTGGAGTATTTATTTGTATTGTCACTTTAGTTTATTTAATTGGATTTTGCGTTTGTTAATGGTAAAAAAAAAATTATATTGAAATTGAAATTTTTAATTTCATAGAGATTTCTGTTGATATTTGTTTTTTCGTTTTCGTCCATTTTTTTATTCGTTCGTTTGAAATAAATACAAAAAACCCTCCCCACCATATTCATATTTTGACCTAATTATTCAGTTCCATGAAAAGGAAAATAGTGATTTATTTTTGGTTGTAGTGTGTGAACAGTCGCCAATATAGTGATTGCATAACTTTAATTTGACAGGGTGTCCCAAAAGACCTCTTCCTCTTTCCCAAAGTGCTGACACTAATGACCTGATATGCATGCTGACGCCTCACATGACAGCAGCATGAAATATTGATGGTTTAGGAAATGAAATTTGGCCCCGAGTGTTTAAAAAAAAAAAAAAAGGACATGCAAATTGTCTTCAGCATTAAACAAAGTTAGGATGCGTGTCCACAGTATTACTATTGAGGCTGAACAACTGCACGATTTGCATACATTTGCTTTTTTAAATCTCGATTTGGTCATGCGGAGCGAATGTGGCACTTATCAACAATGGGAGCGTTGTTTGTTTGGGGGAGGCTAAGATGGCTAACGGGAGCAGCTTTGGGTGACGAGTAGATACAGTTTGTTACAGGCTAAACAATAAATGTGCAGATCAGTGATGTTTCAGTGCCGACACAAATTAGGTCAAGTAAGGAAACACCAACAACACAGGGTTGGAAAACTAGAGTAGAAACAGAACGGCTTAGGACAGATGTGTGCAACTGGCGGCTCGGGGGCCCACATTTGGTCCTTGTTCTAATTTTGTGCAGCCCCTAAAGTAAATGCACAAAATCATCACAAAAACACACAAAATTACCAAAAGACATAAAAAAATACAAAAGAACCCAGAACACATACTGCACACATAAAACAGCAACAAAAAAACACAAAAAATTACTCTAGACCACGTGTCAAACTCAAGTCCCGGTGGCCAAATTCGATTTGGCTTGCTGAAAGACATTAAAATGACAGACATGTGACATGAATCACTGCGTAAATCACAAAATAATTTAGTTGTAAACTAAACTCAAATTATTCCACAAAATCTCCCTAATTTAAATAAAAACGTGTAAAAAGTGCAAACTTAGGCACATTAATGTCGAAATTGTTCGTTTTCCCACTTGTGAACATAACATAAAATTACTCCAAAAACATAAAATGACCAAAAACAAAAAAGAACTGGAACAACAAAAATGCACAGAATGACAGAAAACATACAAAACAAAAAAAAATCAACACAAAATATACAGAATTACTCAAAAACACACAAACCATTGTTTGTACATTCCTGTATTAATCCTCAGACTGCTCATTATTCTAAATGCCGACATGAATGTAATGAATGTTAATTATTTGGTCCTCGCCCCTCGTGGCCCCTGCTGTAGTAACAACAGTTGTCCATTTCTGGCTTATGACAAAAGTAACCGCCCCCCCACAACAGGCTTTTTATTAAATATTCTCAGATGAGCCCTTTAACACCCATCCATTATTTCCATTCACATTGTCTTCATACTTCTAGCTACAAATAGAGACTAATAGATTGTGTGGTACTAAACAGGAAGGTCCTATGGGGAGTGAACCATAGTTTTACTATGATGACACCCAAAGGAAAGGAGGCGACAGTCAGACTGCAGGATGTCTCAGTGATGCTGATGATGCTGCTGCTGCTGCTAGGGAACAGGAATGTAAGCTCTGAAGAGACAGAGCAGGAAACCCTCTGAGGAACACTTAAATAATCTGGTTGTGCTGCTTGTGATGTATGATTTTGCTGCAACAAGATACATCAGGAGTCACCTTTACAGAGACAAGATGCTTTTTTAAAACCCTATTAATGAGTAAATTCACACCAAATAATGAAAATGAGGAAAAACACTGTAAAAAGCAAGAAACGGAGGTGATATTTGTCCATATGACGGCTATTGATAGAAGTAGTAGAATATGAAGTCAACAGGAGGACATTGTTGCCTCATACTTGTATGTCATCACCCTATAAACCACATGCTTACACTGTGTCCTGCTGACAGGGACACGCTCACAACTAAACCACCAAACACAACCACACTAATAATTACTACTCCATGAGCTCAAGTCTGAAAAAAAAAAAAGAATGTACCTTTTTAGGCTTTGCCACAATCTCAGAGCTGAAGCTGGACTCCAGCGTTTCTCTGCTTTCCAACTCGCCCTCTTTACTCTCCGTCTCATCCTCACTGACTATGGGTCCATTGTCACTGATGGGGGTTTGGAAGTCGTCATCAGGAAGAGGAGGGTAGCTGTACTTGAAAGGGTCCTTTGACAGAGATGAATAACAAGCATGGTTCTCAAAACATAGTTCATTTGTTACAGTTAAGAGAGTACCGCGTGTCTCCACACTAACTAACCCCATAAGGATGCACAATACTGTGGTTGGTTTAAGGGTCACACTGACATCATTCAATTAATAGTTATGCAATAAAACATTTCTGCCAGAAAAACCCCTTAAAATATTTGAATATGTGGATCACAATTAAAGCTACGCTACATAATAACGCAACTCTGAAAGAGTGTAGGAAAAACTTGAGTGAAAATGCAGGATTTTATTTTGAAAGTCCTACCGTTCCACCCATATAAGGGGGCAGGTACTCTGGGCCGATGTACATCTGGACCTCTGATTTGGAAGTGAACTTGAGCTTGCTGATGGCCTCTGGACCCAACCACGACTTTATAATCTTCCACGCGGCTGAAAAAAAAAAAAAAGATATGTTAACTTAAAATGCAACGTCATCGTCTGTAAAGAATTCCCCACTTAACAGAATAAAAATGGTAGTTTATAGCTCACCATTCATCATCCACGGCATATCCACGATGATCATTTTGGCTGAAAGTAAATATCAAACAGGTGTCATTTTATAAAATCCAAAACATACACTGTTAAACAACTCTATTCACTTTATGACACGTCTGGATACTCACATAAAAACTTTGGATAGTAAACTTTGAAGCAGTTAATAATGTACTTCACAAAGTCCATGTCCTGAAAGGAAAACGAGAAAATCAATATGCAACCCAACACATCGGGGCTTTAAAAGTGTTTAAACATCAGACGTCGACGGAGGCGAGACGTTCCCTCTTAAATGCAGCCAGATCTGAAGCCATCCACTTTAAAGTTAATGAAAACTCCTGGCAACCTCATCTAAATTATTCCCGGTCAGGTTCCTTACAAACATACGGGAAAAGTCGATTTGGCTTATTCGTACGCGCTTGCATACAGTGGATCAATTCAATACAGGGAATAAAAAAGCAACTGTCTAAAGTGTGAACGTAATTACCATAAAGAAACATTTAATGCCTGTGACTAAAAGTATTGAGCAAAAAATAACATGCAGTGCTTAGTGTTGGGATATTTCATTCCTGCTGTGCCTCATTGTGAATTCACACTCTGGTTATGCACTAGGAGTGTGACGATATCGTGATATTTTTTCGCACGATCGATTATTGATATGCTCGCGCTAAGTATCAATTTATTTTTCTTTTTTCCTTCTCAAAACCTCTTTTTTTTGCTTTTTCACTAAAATGTGCAGGTAGGTCTTCACAGAAATGTTCTCACTGTTTGTTGAAGGAACCACTAACTTGTTTACTGGAATGTTGCACAATAATGGTGACACTGGTAAGACACGTGGGCACGCTGTGTTTATCTAAGTAAACCTAGAGGTGTGGCACTGATAATATGTATAGCATAATAAATCCCCTCCTGGGACGCAGAAATATGACGTTATTGCATTTCTATGACGTAAAGGTTGGACTGAATGCGACCTCGCCGTTCAGACAGTGGTCGCATTGCAAAAATATGAGATACGTATCAGATTTATATCCACATGACAGTGACATGAGTCGGATTTGATTTATTTTTTTTAAATTGTACAGATTCATGTCACATGTGGGCAAAAAAACCAAATGGGAATTGACATTCAGCGTGAACATAGCTTAAGTATTCTGTTAATTAAAGTGATCAAACAGCCAGTGCGTGGATTGACACAGCTCCTACACCCAGGCAGACTCTGTAATTGGGCAGAAGCCTCATTGCGATGCAGGAGACTCACCTCCAAAGCCTAATGAAGTCCTTCTGGCTGCTCTGGCTCAACAGTGAGACCAAACAGGCTGCATAAAGTCTGCCTTTCAAACTCACCTACAATCCATTTGTTTATTCTTCTGCTTTCTACCATGCATCCTATTTTTTGTTGTCTTGTTCTGCGTTTTCTTCTCCCTGAGATTTAATTTCAGGCAAACGTTTTTACAACAGGCGGCAGGACAAGGAAACACGCTCTTTGACAGCTCTGACAGGGAGCTCACGGCTGTAACGGAGTGAGCCTGCGGATTAGACGGCCCACTCGAATTGACCATCAGGATTTAAAGGCTACTTTAATCTTCAAAGTGTTAAACCGCTGAGGAGGAGCACTAGTCTCTGCAAGACTGCAGCGAAAAACTGTGAGAAATAGGTGGTGGGTGGCCAGCTCCATAGTTACAATGACGAACTGGTCTTTTTTTTATTTTTTATTCAGAGAAATAAATGTCAAAGTGAAAAGGAATGAAAAAATGTGAGTCACAAACTGAACATTGATTCAAAGGAGTATCACAATTAAGAAAGTAATGGCAAACTAAGGTAGACGGAATAAAGAAGGACGTGCAAATCGTCTCTAATACTGCGTTCACATCGAATGCTTGTTCACATCCTCCGCTGAGTCATACAGCTAGGAGCGAGCACGGCATAGTTGTGTTGGCTTCCTGTTGTCACCCGGGTCCTACAGTCCGGTCATGAAATGCGTCACTGTTGCAAAAAGCTCCCGATTGGCCGACACGCGTTAAAGGCACGGGACGCGCATTCAAAAGCTTGAAATCTCCAAACACGCAGCATCCACGGCGTGAAAAGCTTCAAAACGCGCCGCACAGGAGGCGCCGGAGGTGCTGCGGGATCCCTCGACGCTCCTAGAAGTGCGTCCACCATATATTGTGTATGAAAACCTGATGCTTTTGCTGTGAACGTGCCATAATACTTACAATATTGCCAAAGCCAGAATCGGACATGTCAAACACCACAGTGAGCGGCATCCCAGGCTCTTTCTTTGCGTATCGCTCCAGCCAGAAGGCAACGTACTTCTTCTTGTCCAAGGTGGTTTTTGCGTCTTTCACATGCAGCCTTACCTTAAACCAGACTTTAAAAAAAGAAACAAAAAGGCTTTGTTTTTCAAGTTTTTTGATACTCAAACTATAAAAGACGACAATATGGTAATAAATGTGCACGTACAGAGCTTGTTGCCCTCTTTGTCGTACCCATGGAGGTACACGGCACCCGTTTCAAACATCCATTTGGGAACGACGCTCTCGGTTAGATCTGAAAAGCACAAAAAGACGACTTTAAACTCGTAGAAAATGAGAAAACTTTGGCGATGCAAGACCTTCTGGAATTGCATCTAAAGTCAGGAATCAAAACTATAATTTCTTTTACCTTTTTTTGCATGGTTTTGTTATGCTTATTACTTCAACTTGGCTCGAAGCAGACTAAAAATCTGCCAACGACACTTTTGTCGTGATTTTTTTTTTTCTCAAGCCAAACAAGCTTCTTCCTAAATCAGCAAAGTCCCCTATAGTTTTTTAGAAGTTAGTGTAGTGTTGGGTAAGTCAGTTTCTCATAAATAGTTCCTTCTGAAACTGCTTGTGCTGCAGCAACACACTTAATAAAAACCTTTTTATGTCAGTATATCTGGAAGCACAAAACAACAACTTTTCTTTTGAAACTTAACTCAATTTTCTGCAATAGCTGGACAACATAATATTAGCTGTGAGGAACAAAGAAGACTGTTTTCAGGGTTGGCCTGTAAGGGGATATAGGCTTTGGACACACAATGGCACCGTGTATGGATTCCGCCCAGTGGAGCACAAAGATCACCACTGATTTAATTTACCAGTGTGTACACTTCTAAATGTTGCCATGTCAACAACCGCACTATCTACTACTGACTGAGCAGGGGTTGGACATTGAACTTGAATAAGTTTCTGATTCTGTGTAAACTTTAAAAAAAAAAAACACAAAAACAGGAGAAGTAGTCTACCCGAGGGAATCCAATGCCCTGGTTTTTGAAAAAAAACATGGATATCGTATTTCAGGCTATTCAGCAGCATTGTGAAGGTGTTTTTATTTTTTTTTTTGGTCTTACCGTTCACATCAAACTCTTTTCTCCACTGAAAACTCTCATCGATCATTTTCAAGGTATCATCAACCACGTAAACTCTCCACGTCAGGTACCACTCCACCAGGGCATCATTGTTCTGAAGCCTCTCCACATCTCTGGAGTCGTACTTATCTGTTGAATCTGCAAAAAAATGATTAACATAAAAAGGCACAATTATGTGACTTTCAATAACAATTCCTGTGTATTGTAATCACAGATGAAAGTAACAGGTTACAAGTACTCACGTTACTGTCATTCAGTTGCTTTTATGGGTCCTTGTACTTTTTTGAGTATATTTCTAAATCAGTAATTTAACTTGTACTTAAGTACGTTTTACTGAGTAAAATGATCAACTAACATTGGGAAACTACAAAAAAAGAAATGACCGGACAACAATTGAATGCATCACATCATAGCCGACCAATCAGATTAAAGGTAGGCCATGGCTATTCATACAGAACACCCCTCGTTGGCCAGTTTAGGTGACATGATGGGTGCACCACGTGACTTAAAGTTCCGTCACTTTTATTTTAGCTCATATTCATTTTTAGCTACTTTTCTAACCCTTTTATTTTAGCCCTAACCCTAACTAAGGAAATGCCCTAAAAAAAAAAATTTCTTTGTAAATGTATTTTTAAAGGTGGAATTTGCCATGTTAAATATGTTAAAATGAAAAATTATATATGACAAAAGTGGGATTCGAACCCACATTAGCGGAAGGAAGGATCCTTAACGCCAAAACAACATTGAATGGAGGTTATTTTCTCAGTTTTAGAGTTAATAAATGTAACCTGAGAATTTATATTATTTTGAATTAAATTCATTGGTGTTACTATATATATATATATATATATATATATATATAAAATAAACAAGAAGAAGAATTGTACATTTTGACAAACTTTTTATTCTGTGCAAAATAAATTAAGTTACAAGTGTGTAAGATTTGGTCTCTTCCTTTTTAAGTTTATACATGAGATATTTACTGTATGCAAGGGAACCATGGCAAGACTTAAATATAAATAGTAACTTTTTAATACTAGTACTTTTTAATTGAGCCACTTCTTACTTGTGCTTGAGTATTTTATATATGACTTACTTGTACTTGAGTACAATTTCAATCAAGTAACAGCACTTCTACTTGAGTAAGATACATCTTTACATCTCTGATTGTAATATTAATACACAAAAAACCTCAACAGTACTAGTTTCCTTGAGGCTGGTAATATAAACTACTACTGTACTCTACTGTAGTGGTGGTACACTGCTAATGTTAGCAGGTCATCTGCTGAAGCTTATCCAGGCTCTAAGCATTTGGGTCAACATGTTACTACCCAGAGGTAATACAGCTGTAACGACTGACTGACTGACACAATGACCACAGACACTTGTATGTTGTTCGTCAGTAGCTGACAGATGAGTGGTTAGAGCTGCTCACTGACTGTTTACCTTGCAGGAACTCGCTCTTGAATTTCAGCCTCGTTTCCTCGATTTTCTTTTGAAGGTCCTGTCAAAACAGACTTTGTTCAGAGACAGCCACGACACAAACACATGTTAAAACTGAGAATAAGCGTACCTGTTCTCCTTCTTGTGTCTCAACTTCAGCCATGTTCTTGTGTCGGTGGGTGTCTGTTCCGCGTGAAGGCAGCAGCCGGTTAGCTAGCGTTACTTCTAGATGAATCACGGCGAATAGTGAAACTGACGTCCGGTGCACGCCATTTTGGAGACAGCCGTGGCTCCACCTTCATCGCGAGGCTGTTTGTTTGAGCGGAGACGGGTGGAGTTTCTTTGTACTTCCGTTTAGGATGTTTACTATAAACTTTCAGCTTCTCGTTCATTGTTGAAGCAACACTGTGCGTGTAAACAGAATGATAGCAGGCTTACTGTCGTTTGACTGCTTTTCTGGGATTAAATAACGTGGCTTTGAGAAGAAAAAGAAAACATTTAATATCAGAATCAGAATCAGAATCATCTTTATTCGCCAAGTGTATGTTGTACACACGAGGAATTTGACTCGGTCAACTGTGCTCTCTCCAATAGTGAAAACATTCAACAATAAACAATCAACTAGAAAGATGATAATAAGTATAAACATAAGTATAAATATAAACAGTAGTTAGACTAGAATGTGCAAATAACAAGATGATAATAATAATAATAATAATAATAATAATAATAATAATAATAATAATAATAGTATAAAAAATAAATAAATAGATACAAAATAAAAATTAAAAAATAAGATAAAAGAAGGAAAATAATAGAAAAGAAAGATAATAATAAAATATAATAATAATAAAAGGAAAATAGTGCAGTAGAGCATTGATAAGTAGTGCAGTAGAACATTTAAATTAAAGGTATGTACATGAACATTCTCAGTGTCAGATTGATCCAAGGTTGTTATGTTTGGTTCCAGGGTTTTTTCACAGAAACAGGACTGACACTCTTTGACTGTTTAGTGTTGATCAGAGTGACAGCCTGGGGGAAGAAACTGTTTTTATGGCGGGTTGTTTTGGCGTACAGTGATCTGTAGCGTCTGCCAGAGGGGAGGAGTTTAAACAGATTGTGTGCAGGGTGGGAGGGGTCTGCAGTGATGCTACCTGCCCGGTAGAAACGGTGATTGTGATGACACTTGCTGCTGAAGGCACACAACTCCATATTTCTTCAAACTTATATTCAACAACAACAAATAGATCAAATCATTGAAAAATATGGAACCTTAAACCTTTTTCATCGGCTTGGGCTGATGGAAAAAAAAAAATCGGTATCGGCATCGGCCCCCCAAAACAAATCAATATCGGTCCGGAGTGCACGCTTTTTCTAATTCTGAGGTTTTCTTTAACTCGTAAAATAATTAATAGATAAAAAAGTATATAAATGACCGATACGGACTGCCGAATTACTTGAGTCAATATTTGGAGCCGATACTACTTTTGTTTCCTCAATTTACAACATAAAAATTACACAATGATGATAACAAATGGTACGAATCTCTTTTTTTTTTTTAAAAAAAAGGAACATTTATTGAAATTAACAAAGGTGAGGTAGAATGACAAAGAGTAAAACATATTTAACAATTATGAAAAACAGGTGAGTAGAACAAGAACAAGTAAAAAATATTTAACAAATATTAAAAACAGGTGATGTAGAACAAGAACAAGTAAAAAAAAATATTTAACGAATATTAAAAACAGGTGATGTAGAACAAGAACAAGTAGAAAATATTTCTGCTCACTGTAAATAATGCGGATTGGCAAACGCAACAGTCCGCATCGGCCGATGCTGATACACGTAAACGACACAAAATGACAAAAATCGGCTTATAATATATAATAATGTATCGGTCTATCACTTGCGTGCGTAAAACACTGCCCCCTGGGTGGAGGCAGAGGTATTGCATGCTTATTGCAATACTTTATTTAAGAAAGTGTACAAAGTTTATAGTTGTCCCATTTGTCTTCGAACCACAGGAAATGCAAAATTTCGGCAGCTTTAAATCGTAAAAATCTTAAAATAAATAGAATTAATCATAGGTTTGTTTTTGTTTTTACCTTTCGAGGGTTCCCTAAACTCTCACCATTCCTTCATATTTCATGAAAGAGTGGCTATCAATTATCACACAATCCCTGTGGTTCATACTTAAGATTTTGCAGTCTGGCAAATAGCCTACAGCTTTTTTATGAGGGAGTGAATAAGGAGAGTTAGGCCGATAGATAGAAAACACAAATTTAGCAGTCACTGTTAAAACTTGATCAAAAATGAATAATAGTATTTATTGATGACAGTATATTTAACTAATTAACTAAGAAAAGTGCTTTATGTTATCTTAAGACAAAAATGAACATTATTAAATTGTTTTTAACAAACAACAGCAACAGTTCAAATACAAAATTAGTCAGGTGTAATTTTATATCAATTAAATTAGTGCTGCTCAAAAAAATACTTTCCCTAAAATACTAAATTTGTGCAGGATACACAATATAAACCAATTAAATTAGTTTTTTTATAAACTAAACAATACGGTTTAAAGCTTCTTTTTTTTAATTAAGATTAATTAACATTGTGGATTGTAGTTGTTTGTCTTTTTGTCTGCGTTTATGGGACATCCTGTTTACAAAGTTACAAACTTTCCCAGAATGCACTCCGTTTTTAGCCGGAAGTGTTTGGATTTTCTTGGCGCTACTTCACGTGTCGCTATGAAACATGGGAAATGGGCTGATAGACACACTAAATTAAAAAATCTTATCTCGAACAGAAGCGAAGGTAACATGTATTGTTTTTACTGACGACTTAACATTTTTGCTAAATGACAGCAGGGTTTACTCTCACGGAGGTTTAAAACTGCTTTTGAAACGACAAAATGGATCAAATGCCACGGGAAGAATTAAACGCCAATCCTCGTGTAGTACCTCTTTGTGGTGACGTCATTTTGTTCGACTGCAAACGAGCTCCGACTGACAACATTAGGACTGAGTTAACTTTCTGCCGGTTCTCGTTCAAACGAGAGGAACGTGGGTTCCTGAAGGCATCTGATGGGTCAACCGTCCTTAGCGTGAAATCATCCTCCCACGTGGACATAGTGAAGTGTCAGCGTGCCACCGACACGCGGAGCAGAGCTGCTATTCCATGTGTTTTGGTGACTAAGAAAAGTGGGAAGAGACAGAGTTTCAAGTACAGCCTGCTCTCACTGAGCACCTCGGACATACTGGAGCCCCGCTTTGAGTTCACACTGCCCTACGAAATAAAAGAACGCCTTTGCATCCTCCATGGCCCTACTGTGCTGTGGAGCCATGACAACACTGTGTTTTATACCTCTCTGCAGGCACAAGGAGTCAGACGGATACCTATGAGGCTGCCACACAGCATCACAGCAGAACTTCCCCTTCATACTGGGCAGATTTGTGTTATTGGGCTGCAGGGCTCAGATAATAATCCGACTACAAACAGGACTACTGGGTATTTAATAGAGGATGGTCACGTGTTTGATGGGACTGTGATTCTACCTCATCCCTACATCAGCATCACCCTTTGCATCCTGGTGGTGTCAGCCACCAGAGAGGATGGAGTGCTCGCATGTGGTGTGGTCACAGCCACTTCCAACCAGCAACTTGTTTATATTGACAATGGGGAGGTGAAAGATACATGTCAGCTACCATTTGATGAGCCTAGAACTATTCAGCTGCTCAACACAGGAAGAAATGGCTGCCTACTAGTTGTATTCTTCCAGGGAGGACATGTTTGTGCTGTATGGAAGGACACATTTCAGGTATATATATTTTTTATTTATCTTTTTTTTTGCAAAATGCTGCATCATTTATTTTTTTTTATGTCTTAAAACTCTAACCCAGAGTTTTTCAACCTTGGGGTTGTGACCCCATGTGGGGTCGCCTGGAATTAAAATGGGGTCGCCTGAAGTGTCTATTAGAATAGAATAAACCGATATTGATCCCCAAGTTCACACGTTGCAGCAACACTATAGAATAGCAAAAATAAACTGTAAGAACAAAAATATCTACGAACATAGTAAGGCTGAATGATTAATAGCATTTGCGATGTTATCGCAATATCATAAAACGCGATTTTCTAATCGCAAAGGTTGCAATTGGTAATTTATTTTTTTCCCTTGTACTGTCCCGTTAAGTTCAGAGAGTGCTTAAAAAGTGCAGTTTACATGTTTCATGAAACGTGAAGTTAAACCACAGATTTGTTTGCTTTATTGTTGTAATCTGTGCTTTAAAATTTAAATTTTATATTTAATTAACGTTTAAATAAATCTGAAATTGTTTATAATGAAACAGATTGATTTATAGCTTGTGTTCATTGAAAAATACATGACGAGAGGCCCTTGAAAAAATGATGGCATATTAAATCACAATCGCAATATTGAGGGCAAAAAAATCGCAATTAAATTATTTTCCAAAATCGTTCAGCCCAACAACATAATAGTGCAAATATACAACTGTGGGACGGACATAAATTAGAAAAAAATGAAGATATAAAATAAATTTAAATTAAAAACAAAACAATGTGTAAATGTAATTGATTAAAAAAAAATTACTGATTACATTTTCCAATTTTTTATTCCAATTTAATTATTATTCTTTACGACAATTTCAAACAGAAGATTTCTCTACTTTTACTTTCTTAAGTATAAATCTAGTTGAAATATAATGCAGTATAAAAACATCTGAGCTGGCACATCTCGTTAGCCTGGTGATAAGCCACACCCACTTACTTACTTTTTGTAAGAAAGTAATAATTCCCTGTATTAAATATTGAATAATACAAGGAGATTAAGATGGAGTCCAGGGCTTGTATCTTGTCACTTTGGGCACTAATCCTGGCTACTCTAGATAAAAAAAAATGTCACTGGGGTCACAAGAAAATTCATTTGTGATATAGAAATGGGGTCACGACCCAAAAAAGGTTGCGAACCACTGTTCTAACTCTTGTATAATCCTTTTTCAGATAGCATCTACCTGGTCAGGTGTTGGCTCTTTTCACGTGGATGATTTCCTGGGATGTGGAACAGACCAGATGCTTCTGGTTTTTGAGGACCAACATGTCCAACATGGGCAGCCTTTAGAAAGATTCCTCCTCACTGACCTCTGCGGTATATCATATTCTGTAAGAATCTCATACTTAACTGTCGTATTTACTCAAATTTCTGACTGCAATTAATCAAAACTAACCTTTGATTCAGCGTGGGTTGGACACAGAAGCACCAAAACCTCCTCGTACACCCGAGAATCATCTTCTCACTCTTCAAGCGTTAGAATCCAGACTACAGGTGAGATTTACTGATTACAGGAGTGGGTGCGATGGGTTAATTAGCATCATTTTACTTGAGCAGAATATTTGGAAGATTAGCGCTGACTTCTAGTGTCGTAGAGTGTAATGTATGTGGAGACGTTCTCTGGTCATCATTTGGCTAACACAGACACTTCAGACTAGGGCTGCACAATTATGGCCAAAATGTTAATCACGATTATTTTTGATTAATATTGTAATCACGATTATAATCACAATTATTTATAGGAAAAAAAATCTGTGTTAAACAATATGTGTACAGTTTACGGTGCAAAATGAAGCTTTAAATGAGAATTATCCAAAAAAAATAAACCCAATAATTAAAAATGTACCAAATGCTAATGGAATAAATGCAGAATGCAGAGCCAGTATTTTAGATGTAAATATTGCTGACGATCAGGTTATTTTAGTCATTTCAACCAAAATTGTGATCATGATTAAAATTCGATTAATTGTGCAGCCCTACTTCAGACTTCAGTGCCCTGTTGTGAATTTTTAGGTGCAAACTGTGGTATCATCAGAAAAAAAATATTTTAGAATCTGAATAAAACACTGTCAAAGAACTGTACGTTTTGTAACTCCTTTATTTTGTCATTCACAATAGAACAAAAAAAGAAATATTACGGTATGTCCAATCAGTGAGACAGATTTACCTATGCCAACTAGGGCTGAACGATTTTGGAAAATAATCTAATTGCAATTTTTTTTCCTCAATATTGCAAGTGCAATTTAATATGCGATTATTTTTTCAAGACCCTCTAGTCATGTATTTTTCAACGAACACAAACAATAAATCAATATGTGTAGTCAAGAATAATAATTCAATTGTAATAAAAAATTGGAAAATGTAATCAGTAATTATTTTTTAATCAATTACATTTGTACATTGTTGTGTTTTTTATGCTTTTTATTAAATTAAATTTATTTTATATCTTTATTTTTCTACTTTATGTTCGTCCCACAGTTGTATATTTGCACTATTATCCTATGTTGTTGGGCTGAACGATTTTGGAAAATAATTTCATTGCAATTTTTTTTCCTCAATATTGCGATTTGATATGCGATAATTTTTTCAAAGGCCTCTTGTCATCTATTTTTCAATGAACACAAGCTATAAATCAATCTGTTTCATAGTAAACAATTTCAGATGTATTTAAACTTTAAATAAATATAAAATATACATTTTAAAGTACAGATTACAACAATAAAGCAAACAAATCTGTGGCTTTACCACTTCAACATATTTAACTAACTTCACGTTTCATGGAACATGTAAACTGCACTTTTTAAGCACTCTCTGAACTTAATAGGACAGTACAAGAAAAAAAATGTTATTAACAATTGCAGCCTTTGCAATTAGAAAATCGCGTTTTATGATATTGCAATAACATCGCAAATGCTATTAATCCTTCATCCTTACTATGTTCATAGTTATTTTTGTTCTTACAGTTTATTTTTGCTATTGTATAGTGTTGCTGCAACGTGTGAATTTGGGGATCAATATCGGTTTATTCTATTCTATTCTAACAGACATAGGCGACCCCATTTTAATTCCAGGCGACCCCACATGGGGTCACGACCCCAAGGTTGAAAAACTCTGGGTTAGAGGTTTAAGACATGTGGACTGCACTTCTTAAACACTCTCTGAACTTAACAGGACAGGACAAGACAAAAAAATATAGATAAAAAAATTGCAGCCTTTGCGATTAGAAAATCACGTTTTGTGATATCGCGATAATATCGCAAATACAATTAATCGTTCAGTCCTAATGCCAACACAACACAAACCTATAATATAACCTTTTGAAATGGTGGTACAACTGTCTTTACATCTTGTTTTTATTCTCCCTTAACACACCAGACTAACCCTGATTGAACTTCAGTTGTTTGTGTTTCTCATCAGCTTGTTCTGCTTTTTAGAGCGGAATGAACGTTCTTCAAGAACTACAGCAAGAAGTACGAGTAAAAGATCGTGTTCTGCAGCTGTCGGTCAATGCTCTGATGGATGTGATGTCAGGACGAGAGGCGGCCCTCACGCCATATGAGCAGGTACGTGTATGTTATTAACACAAGAAAAATAAGTAAAGAGTAAATGCACCCCAAAACAATCACATTTTGCGATTGGCTGATAATGGTCACGAACCAGTACTGTAAGCCCCGCCCCTCCTATAAGACCTTATGACTCCAGTCTGTGGCGAGTAGCTTATATTGGAGAGAATTGTGAATAAAGAGGTTTAGTGAGTATTGAGTAGCTAGTTAGCATAGCATAGATTGTTCTTTGGAGATTTTATATTATAGAATGGGTGTGTCTTAACTGCTCCAGAAGCCCCGCCCACAATCATGGCATTTTAAAATTCATGGTTTAGTTACGATTAAATATTTATTGGTGGTGTTAAGATGTATGAGTCATTTAATACGTATGGGGTTTATGGCTAATATTTCTACCTTTTTTATATTTTTAAGAAAAAATAAGATCATTAAGGAACCGAGACGGTTTATGTTGTTGAAGAACTTGTTTTAGAAACATTTATTAATGAAATCTGATGAAAAATGTTTAGATTTAACAAGGACATTTTATGATTTACACTGTAAATAAATAATATGCCCGTTTAGTAGTGGTAAATTAAAAATGTATGTTTAGAAATTATATTCAACTTTTAACAAGCTTATCATTGTAAACACCACATAATGGACTAATTCTGCTCTCTCCCTAACAAGAAAGATACAAAATACATACACACTTATCTGTAAAGCTATTCAGTGAACCATACACTTTTAAATTGACACCGTAACTTAAAGAAAAGAAAGTGCCGTTGTGCAGCTGTGTAGCCCTAATACAATCATTAAGTGGGTGTGTGTTTTGGGGGGAGGCAGTGGATCAGACTTTGTGGTGCAGTGATCAGGACTCTAATGACCTGTTGGAAAAGCTCTTAGCAAACCTGGATAATCAGGATCTGACACTTGTGTTGCTTCTCCCTGATGGCAGAGGTGTGAACACTTTGTTTTGTGGGTGTGTGCCGCCGTCTTCGATTATGTTGTGGGTCCTCCCGGTGACCCAGGTGGTGTAGAATTATTACCGTCTCCATGCGATGGAGAGGCTGCTTCAATGATAACTGGTCAGGTTTCATCATGATCAGCAGAGCCTCCCTGTGCTGCACCGTGACAGAACTGGAGATTGTACTGCAGATTCTGGGTGTCACGACAACGTTTCTTTTCGCAGCCCCTACAACACTTCCTCCTCCTCATAGGAACACTAAATGGTTCTAGGATGGCAGATCTGCCACCTGGTCCTTGGTTCTCATCAGTAATTGTTCTGTTATGTATGATTTCATCTGAAAAATAGGACTGGGCGATTTTGCCTTAAAAAAAAAAATCTCGACTTTTGATTAGATTTTTGATTATTTTTTTCAATGCAGTTAAAAATGACTGTAGACATCAGATATATTGTCAAAAGTGCAACTTTATTGCTGTGATTGTCCTCAAGAGTTAAAATGCATAGAACAATCCCAAAATAAAAAGTAAATGAAGCTCTGTCATTCAACAATTTCAAGCTTTAATCCAGGTTTACGCAAAAGTGCAACAGCAACTTCACAGTAGCTTAAATTTTCTGATATCTACATATTTTATAACATATAACATTACAATTAAAAAAATGATAAACTCTTCCCTTAGCATCTCAGCATAGTGTGAATAAAAAACTAAACATGCCTGTGGCACACACATATAGCCTACTCAAAGGGTAAACACATATAAACAAAGAGGGGGGCTGGCTCACATCTCGGACGGAACGCAAAAATCTGTCCGAAAAATCTGTGGTGGGAAATTATTATTGAATTTTTTTAAACTCCAATTTGTAAAATAAAACTAGTTTTTATCTACAAATTCGATAAATCGATGAAATAATTTTTTTTGCCCAGCCCTAAAATTGAATAAATATAGTGATTGTTTGGAAAGCCACATTGGTTTTTGATGAACAGCAGAGGGCTTAGTACATAGCCCTGAGACAGGGGAGTCAAACTCAATTTCACTCAGAGATCAAATACAGAGAGTTTTGATCTCAAATCGGCTCCAGATTTTTTACATTCTAGTTTGCACTTCCACTCATACCTCATATATACAGTAGTATGTAATGCACCTACACTATTAAAGCAATAAATGATCGATATCAGTGCTGAATCTTTTATCTGAAATTCTATAATTTTGTGACCAATTTTTGTATAATTTAGAGCATTTTGTGGGATTGTTTGTAAGAAATTATAGGATTTTGGAAAACTGTGATTCAGTTGCAGGTAGATATGATTACAGTCGATAAAGCCATGGGAAAATAGTGAGATCCTGAACATATTGTGGAGTTTCACTGAATCTGATGGGACTGAGAAATCTGGATGTGAATTATTAGGTAATTTAGCCAATGATTATTGTTTTTCTGTCATTCTCCTGGAGGCCGATAGGGATAATTTAAAATATAGAAATATTTTTCTTAACAAGATAAATGCAAAAAAATATATAAAATATCCTCTATTACAACATGTAACAACTAACAGGACCACAGGGTAAATAATAATAAAGACTTGAGCAAAAATAAACTTCAACTATGATAACAAGGAGGGATGCACTGATATTAAAATCCGTGGTCGAAAGTGAAAATAAGAAAACCATGGTCGAAACACTAACACTATTTTGCCAATTATCAGTACCATTACATTTATGGCTATAAATAGTAATTCAATGCAATTGTTTAAATCAATATTATTGCTTCAATGAATAAATCAATCAAAAAATATATGAAAATATATTTATTTAGCACTGACATTCCAACAATACACAATATGAAATTTAATTTAAAAATTAAATCTTTAACGTGAGTATTGTATATGAATACATTGGTTTAGTATTGATTTCTTTTCTTTTTTTAAAGGTATCAATACTTTTGACAACCTTAGTTCTAATGTCATCATCTTTAAACTGGTGAGGGATGTGTGGATTACAGTGTGTTCCAGTCTGAACACACCATATAGTGATTCTTGTCTGACACACAGATCATCAGGTTATGTTTATCCCTGTGGAATGACGCCTTTGAGCTTCTTTGAGGTCGTGAATCACTGCTGCTCCCTGTCAGAAATCAATACTGCCTGATTGGTTCAGTCATGTTAACTGTCAAAGCAATAACCAGACACAATGAATACTCAAACTTGTTAGAGTGAAAGAAAAAAAAAAGAGTTTTAATGATGCACTGCATACTTTGCCATATTTCTGTCAGCAACACATCACATTTAGATCACAACCCAACGGTCTGCTTGACATAAACAGCCGTTGTATTCTCATGCTTGTCTATGCTTATTACAGCCCGTGTCTTTGCACTTTCTGTCCAGGAAGGCCTTATTGCTTTGTGGGACTGCGATGCTGAGCTGCACGATGATGCCGTGGATAACAAGATGCAAGATGTGCCAGACGACAGTCCCAAACCTCAAATTGATGAGCTGTGGCATCGCATCTGTGAGGGCCGACTGGTTGTGGGAGTAACGCTTAGAACCGACAACTCCATGTGAGTGTGCGTCTGTTTTGTTCCAAGATGTGAGCATTAGCAATCAACATTTTCATGACAACGTCTCAACCCAGTGGTTTTCAAACTTCTCCGGCTCAAATACTTTCCAAGTAAGTACAACCTTCTTTTACTTCTGAATGCAACATTTTGTTCAGAATACTGCTTAAAAAAGCTACTGTAGACCATAATGGTGGAATGAATTAGTGATAACATCAGTTTGTTTCAGTCTAACAAAAACAATATTCAAGTATAAATCACAATTTAAAAAATATATAACAAAACTGAAACAGGCAGAAACAAAAATGCTTCTATGCCCAACATAAATAACATTCAAGTTAAGTACATTTGAGTTGCCTCTTTTCAAATAATGCAAATACCGTATTTTTCGGACTATAAGGCGCACTTAAAATCCTTAATTTTCTCAAAAATCGACAGTGCGCCTTATAATCAGGTGCGCCTTAAGTATGAAATTATGTCAAAATGTTTTAGTACAACTTTGGTAAACTATGAAGCTGCACCACTTGATGGATTTTTGGCGCTTCAGGGCTACCGTAGTCAGACACCTTGTGGAGTGATATGTACCAGTACTGTGCTTCAACATACTGAACTGAAAAAGTGAGTGTGTTGTTCTATATTTTGTGTTAAACCCGAACAATGTTGAGAATTATTGTTAATGAGTTGAATAAAGTTTGACTTTTCTGACTATTTTGTTTTTCGCTTAATGAGCCTTATTAATAATAATAATGATAATAATAATAATAACAAACCAGTGCGCCTTATAGTCCGGTGCGCCTTATGTATGAAAATAGACCCGGTCAGACCCATTCATTGATAGTGCGCCTTATAATCCGGTGCCCTTTATAGTCCGAAAAATACGGTGTATATATATATATATACACACATGCATATGCATTTTTTCTTTTATATGCAACATCTCTCTAATCAATAAAGGAAGTTCTGTGTGTGCGCGCGTGTAGAGAGAATTTCTCCCAGATGCGGCGTCTGTTCGACCTGAAACTTTTTGAGCGGCTTGCGCATGGCCCCATGGTGTGCATCTATTATTTTGGACTTATTTGGTGATTACGTTTCAAAACGTTTACTTCATTTTTATTTTGAAATCACCGCGGCATCTACGCAGGTTACACCAGGGTTAGACCGGTGTCATGTACTGAGTTCACATCATACTGAGATTGTATATGCGCACTACAGAAAAATGAATTTTTTCTAAAAACAAATTAATTCATTTTTGTTTGTTTTTGTTTTCAAAGTGACACATTTTATTTGTCTATTGGATTATGTTAGTTAGGTTTATAATCTCAGTACGGAGGTAAACTCAGACCGTGACAGCGGAGAGGGAGGAGGGGCGTCTGAGCCACACTCACACTGATATACTAGCAAAGCTCTCAAATAGGGATGTAACAATTAATCGTAAGGCAGTTAAAAATTGATTCATAGGTATCACGATTCACATCGATTCCCTGAAAACTGAATCACAGTACTTTTTTTAAACAGCAGAGGGCGCTGTATATTTATCCTTCTCTTGTCTTTTGTCTCTTGCTGAGGCGGCGGGCGGAATCTGCTACTACTTTCTTTCTGGTCGCCTTCTACTCTTAAACATGTTCATAAATGATTCCTTACCCCTTTAGCACCGAAAGAATATGTGTAATATTACGTGAATATCTGTAAAAGTCACGTTTTTCTATTAGCTCTGTCTGCTAGCATAGCATCTCTTCTTCACTGCTAGAATATCTGAATGCCAACCGACCACTGGATTACCAGCGCCCTCTGCTGGTCCAAACAAATATCTGACAAATACAGTGCAGACTGGTTTTCTTTTTTAAAGTCCAATTGTTAAGGCACAAAATACATTTTCAGTTGCACTTTTAAAAAGAAAAAGAACTATTATAGAGTTTTGTATTGTTTACTATAGAACCAGAATTTAAATTAATAGGCTTCTTCTTCATTTGTATTATTCTTTTATTTATTTCATTCAAGATTTATTTTTAGTTAAATTGCATTGTTTTGAATAGTTTTTCAAGGGATTCTTTTGACAATGAAAAATAAAAGGAAAATAGTACAGTATTTTCCCCCCAAAAAATAAAGGAATATTTTTCAATCATCATTTTTCTACATTCCCATTTTGTAAAATAAATCGCGAGAGAATCGTATCGTGAACCCAGTATCGTGAATCGTATCGGGAGTTGAGTGAATCGTTACATCCCTACTCTCAAGCATTTCAACCTGATGTGACACACACACACACACGTGAGTGCATGCACGCGGCTGATGCGCGTGCGTATGTGTGAGAGTGAGCCCATGGAGGAGAGATGGACAGGTAGACACACACGCACACACACACACACACACACACACACACACCATGTTTCCTCTGGAAGTGTGAGCCACACACATGATTTATTGATGAGGTTATTCTCAGTCTGCCTAATTACTAACCTTGAATGATAAGCACTCATGGACTAAGAAATGTTAAATGCTAAATAAATAGTTTTATTTGTACGAATGTATCTGTCTTATCAGATTCTACCTAAATTGGTGCAAACTTTATTTATTAATTTATCATGTGCATGTCCCATAGAATTAAATCATGGAAATCGCTCTCGCTGTTTTACTTTGCACCCACACATATATTCCTTTATAACACTACAGAGTACAGAGTATGTACACCAACCCTCAAACACATACTCATTTGCCCATAATTGACAACTCTACTTAAGCTCCCACTATATGAATACATATTTCCGACGGGCACTGTACTAGTTTAATAAAATCCCAAACATATTTCTACTGCTAAAATATATTGTGACATTGTCTTTTTGAAAGTAATTACTGTGTCATTTTTTTTTTAAATCAACATCAACAGACAGACATCTTTGTTTTACAACTAATCTTGCTTTTGGTAAAATAAACATAAATTGATTTCTTAGGCTATAGTTACTGCTCTGTAGTGAGAAGTATTTTTGAATGCCTTCTGGAAGAGTATTTTTTAAAAAAATTTCAACATTATCTATGTTATTTTATAATAAACAATATTTTTTAAATGTAATCAATTTTGATTTGACAAATAATGAATATTTGTGGTTATAATATCCTGCTTTGTTTATCAGTAGTACTCCTTTTTTTTTTTTTTTTTTTTTTTTTTGCAATAAAACATAATAATTTATTATGGTTTTAAAAGTGGTTCCCCAGAGTTGTACACAATATGTCATACATGGCAGTATCAAAGTACTCCCTCTCTCAAGTACCCCCTGTAGTGCCATCGCGTATTCCAGAAGTGTCAAACTCATTTTGGTTCAGGGGCCAAACACGGACCAGTTTGAGCTTAAGTGGGCCACAGATTTTAGGTGGAAAAAGAGTAAATTCAACATTAATGTTTCCATGTATAAATGATATATAAATGATTAAGTATGTGAGTATATCAGTCCCTGCTGGATCTTCACTTACATTTTCCTGATTTTGGGGAATTTGGAGAAATTAGTTGGTAATTTAATAAATGTTTCATGTTTTTTTTTAATCAGTTTTACCTTTTTGAGCAGACAAAAGGGTGGATTTGGCCCCCAGGCCTTGAGTTTGATACGTGTGGTGTACAGGGGTACACGTACCCCATTTGAGGAACACTGTCTTAAACAAATCATTGTGCGAGTAATTTAGTTTAGATTGATTCTTTACATGACGTAGGTAAATGTGAACTGTGTGTTTGGTACAATTAAGCAGATTAACAGGGAAACTATTCTGTTTTCAAGAGTATTCCAACCTAGTAATGAAGTAAAACAGGGTTCCCGCGCATCCTTAAAAAGTCTTGAAAGGCGTTAAATCCGTGAATCTAAAAATAAGGCCTTAATTGTCATTAAGATGTCTATAATCAATGTTTCAAAAGTCTTACATTTTAACACATAAGTATGATTTTATGAAATAAATGGTATCGTTTGTTTTGTTTTTTTTTATTTATAATTTATCGTAGCATTTCGCAATCACGACAGCGGAACCTACTAGAAAGCAGTGACGTGGGAGCAGTGGACTTTAAACAACATGGGGAAATGTAAATTTAACAAACTTTGCTTGTCAAATGAAGTTTTTTTTTATTTTAGTTGTTTTGTAGATTTCTGGTATTTTTGTAGTCATTTTGTGTGTTTTTAGAGTGATTTTGATTATTTTAGTGTTTTATTTGTGTATTTTACTGTAATTTTGTGTATTTTCTGTGGGCCACCAGTTGCACGTCTGCGTTTTTTTTTCTCCCAGTTGTTTACTGTGACATTGATCTTAAATTTAATTTCAAATGGTTGAAAAAGTCTTAAAAAGTCTTGAATTTAATTTGACTGAAGCTGTGGAAACCCTGTAAAAGCAATGCTCTTTTTTTATAAATTAAAAGCTGTAGTAATTTGCAGAAAATGGATTAATGATTACTATAGTGTTGCTATAAAAATAATCGCAATCACAATCTTTTGACAATTTATGATGGTTTACTTTAAGCTCGCTGAGGGCGATGCCTAACAGAATCTGCTGAGAAGCACTGCTGTCTGCCCGTTATGCTGCATCATCCCTGCCTGATTAGATATATCTAAAACAAAGGAGTTAATGTTGACAGACAGTGTTTCTAATTGAGTAATTTACCCCAAAAAACCTTCCTTCATAATGACGTGAATGATTAGTTCTAGTAAATACCCCCCTCTCTTTGTAACACTGCCTCTTTAATGGCTTGTGATTGCCCAACTCCCAGGCAGATAAGGGTCGCTCTGTGGTCACCATGGAAACACGTTTTTAATAACCCCCTCTTTGGGTTTTTGTGGGAGCAAGAAGAAGAAGAAGCTCTTTGGATTCCACCGTCTACCCATACCTGCTCTAGTTTCTTCCCTTTTTTGAAAGCGTGTGGATGAAAACCACAACAGCCTCGAGAGCCCACGTTGTGCTGCTGTGATTGGAGCTCTCACACAGCTGCTGCATCCTCACCACCTGAAATAATTACAGTTAATCACTTTCCCAGCACTCAGCCATTTATTCAAACCAGGGTTGGGGTCAATTATAAGTAAACTCGCATAATAATTACAATTATGGTGTCATTATAATTGATAAAAATTAAATGTATTGTAAGTAAGTAAGTACTTACATATTAACTTTTCCCACTACATCACTTCTCTTCAGGATCATTTAATTTTTTTATCTATCCTGTTGAGGAATAATATATAATAAAATAATAATAATCTGTAACCATGTGTAGTCTTACATTGGCTAATGTGTAATTTGTGGCAATGCATGGAGGCTCTTGACTGCTGGTCAATTTAAATTCCAATTTTTATTTTTCATTCATGTACCCCCTGTGACAATTTGCATATCCCTGGGGGTACCCGTACCCCACTTTGGAAACCCAGGCATTAAATGATAGATAATATTTTTTAGCATTTTTTATTTTATTTTAAAATTAAAAAAAATATAATATTTTACGGCTGATTTAAGACATGGGTCAATCTGACCTGTTATCATAAGACATGCTAACAGAAAGCTAACACAAGAGGAAGGTTATGTTTTCTGGGGTTATTTATTAAAGGCTCAGTAATTGTAATTAAACTTTTGTAATTGATAATGTCATTGTAATTGACTTTCAGGGAAATTGTAATTGGAAAAAATGCTGGTCCACAATTATGCAATGAAATACATTTATTTATTTAATTGCAATAACAAAACATGCATTTTTGTTTTACATAGATTGTACTTCTTGTAGTGCAGACAAAGGAAGAAAAAAAATGAAAAACATGCTGGTCAACCTAATCATAATTGAATTGTAATTGAACATGGATAATTGAAGACGTAATTGTAATTGACCCCAACCCTGATTCATACACACACTAAATCTGTTATTTGACTGTTTTTGTGAAGTTTTAGTTTGATGATCCTGATGAGATGCTGATATCTCTTTGCTAGTGAGGTGTTGTTATTTTCTGTTGTAGAGCCGTGAGCAGCGTGAGCTTATCCATCCTGACAGAGTCTGGCCAGAGTACAACACCCGCAGTCACCCAAACCCACAGCCAAGCGTCCTTGCTCCCTGAATTCAACTCTTCCTCCTCCTCCTCCTCCTCCTCCTCGTTCTCAGAGCCTGCAGCCAAAAGAAGCAGGCAGCACGACGCCAGCAGACAGGATGAACTCAACACATGCCGACTGGCTGTGACTGCATTGACCGAGCTGGCACCTCTGTTAAACTCTGGCTGCGTCAAGTGCCGTGTCATGCTCCATTACACACACAGACAAGACGCTTTTGCCCTCGCAAGCAACGCAACACCTGCTGTCCTGCTTTGTGGTCACGTTGCTTTAGATATACATGACGGTTCTCAAACCCAATTTCTGGCCAACCCTCAACTCAAAACAGGTAAATCTGCAAAAGTGAGAATTTTAATCCAGACACATGTTGCTTATTGATGTGTAATCTGTGCAGATGAGGCCAGTAAGGACCTGCTGTGTCTGCTGGCTGTACTGGAGCGCTGGCACTTCCTTATAGACTCTCCCAACTACAGCCTGTGTGATATCAATGGCTGGATGGAGAAAAGAGTGTGTGGTAAAAAGGTAGAAGTCAACACCCAGTATGTACTGGTCAACTCTGCTGGCCCATCCGCTCCAATGCTTCTGCGATGGCATCAGTTAACACCTTTCCGGGGGGAGCTGTCTGTTTATTCCAGGTAAAATATTCCATTATCAGACACTAAAAAGATGTTTTTACATCACAATTACTCACAATAATGATTAACTGAACTTTCTAATATACTTAGGCTTCATTTTTCAGACAAACTTCATTTTTAGAAGACAAAATAAACTTGCTGGATGTACTGAACTTTCTGTAATGTGTACCATTTTCATAAAACACAATTTGTTTATTTTTTGTTTCGCGCACCGACTACCAGGACAAATTCCTTGTACTGTCCTAAAAACTGTGCTTGGCCATTAAAACATTTCTGATTCTGATTCTGACAGATTTTTATTTTTTTATTTCAGGCGACTCCATCTAAATTCCTGGCGACCCCACATGGGATCCCAACCTAAAGGTTGAAAAACACTAGACCCACTTTGTTATGATCAAAACAAGCTGAATTTAAATGTAATTCATTTTCAGCAATCCGTTAATCATGTTTAAAGTACGCCATAAACATATACAGTGACTTACAGTTATATTCTGTTTTTTGCTAAAATAACTTCCAAAAATCCTTTTTGCAATATTTTTGTGATTTTGATCAAATTATCTGTTTTTCTATATCTGTTTTTTTTATTCTTATGATTTGTAGTTAGAAAAAAATAAATAAATAATGATAATAATCTTACATTCTTCCTGTAATTGTAACAGAAACATTTTGTTTTAGAAATTATTGAATTTCACAGTGATTTTAACACACATTTTTTTCCTCCAGGTTTATGTTATTATTCTGTTGCAAGTTAACGTTTTCCTGTAAATTTCACAGACATTTTTTTTTACAGGGTATGACAAAAACAAAACAAGAGCACACAGACTGCAAGCCTCTGTCAAGCGCCAGATTTTGGCGCTTCCAACATTACACACCCTTGAACCAAGCAGCAGCCATGTTGAAAGTCTCAGCTCTGTTTGTCCCTGAACCGCAGCATAAAATGCAACACAACCCAGTTTAAACTCAGTGTGGCAATAGAAGAACCAACTCGATATAACATAACCGAGACAAATTTCATAAAGAACGGTTAATTACGGACCAAGATTGGAATTTTTGAAACTTTGACATTAATGAGGGATAAATATTTTCAATTTGTAGCTGATGTGTAACTGTAATATATCACTTCTGTGTGTTGACTGTATTTGGGCAATAGCTATATATATACAGTATATATTATTGTGGTTCAACTAGAGGTGACCAGCACTCATTTATATTCATAGATTCAAAGTTGACAAGGCTTTGAAGTTTGCTTAGAAATGTGGCTGCATGAAATATTCCTCCTAAAATCACCCAGATTAGAGTTTGGTGCCAAGTAGATCACTTCAAACTACAAATCCTGCTCATAAACTCTGAACAGGCAGGTAAGCGTCGCGTCAGCCCACTAATGACAGGAAAAAGAAAAGTGTGACACATTTTTTAAAGGTTGGTTTCTATGTATTTTATGTGATAAATAATTCTGTCCCTGGTGTTGCTTTACAGCCACTCTCAGATGCTCCAGTTATTGAACTCACTGATGGAGTTCCTCCCTACATCCTGCACCGTGAAGGCTGTTAGAGGCACCACACATCCAGATACAGCACGAGCATTCGCTTCAGTGTTGGAGAAGGAGGTGATGTCCCTCAAAGAGTGTTTGACGCTGCTGCTGCTCTGTAAAGAAGACAAAAAGGATACAGAGAGGAGGAGCATCGTTGGACACGAGGACATCCCTGAACCAGGTAGTTTGGAGGGGCTGCAGACATGCAGGGAGGGGTGGCAGCAGGAAGTGGAGAGGAGTAAAAGGAGCTTGAGCTCTCTGGTAGATGTAGGGCAGTATCGTAGCTTGGTGCAAAGAATGTCCAAAGTCCACCTGGATGGGGATTTGGCAGCTCTCTTAGCTAGTTAGTGTACTTTGCTCTGCTAATATTTAATACATAAATACAGTTTACTCTTTTTTCCTCCAGATAAAGTGGTTTTGACTGAATTTGTGCATGTGTGTAATAACACATTGATGTTACTAAGCTAATTTTTATTATTTATAATCATTTTCCAGGGGGTTTTATCAATCCAACAATGTCACTTAATGTGCAGACAAAGGACATTTCATTTTTGGTTTTCACAACAGTGATCTGATTCTGTTCTGTTAATATAACCAGCTCATTTGTTATTTTTGCCTGTTTATGTCTGTCATTGCCTCTGTTCTGTCTGTTATGTATACTAGGAGATGATTGTGCTTTTTTATACAGCTACTGCCAGTTGATGGAATGAAATAAATCACTTTCTTTTACACGTTTGAAGCTGTTTATGTGGTTTTTCATCCTAGTGAAATTGAATTATCCATAATATGACCTCAGCTTTGGAGGTCACATCAGGTTTGGGTTTGGTTGGATAGCAACAGGAATAGATTGGAGTTACTTTGGGATGCGCTCCATCATTCCAGCATTCTTATACAATGATAGAGAAAAAATGTTACTTTTCAAAATCTATTGTTCTAGAGCAGGGGTGTCAAAATTCATTTCAGTAATTTTACCACTTCCATGTATAAAATATGTAAGGCGTTGTCGATATCTGAGCAATAAGTGACAAATATCAGTCCCTTCAGGATGTGCACTTTCTTTGACCAATTTCTATTCAATTTGGGCAATTTATTGAGAATAGGATTTTGGAAATATTTAGACTTCTTTCAACAATTTAAGCGTAAAAATGACTGCCATCATGTTATATAAGCAATGTAAAAGCGTGAGCCTCAGGCATTATTGTTGATTTTAATTCTATTTGTGTATTTGGAGGAGCTGAGATATCTTCACAACTGAATTCATTGGTAATTTACACAATGATTCATGTTTTCTCTGTCATTTTTACTTTTTCCTTGGTGCCAAATTGGCTTCTCCAAAGGTGGCAGATTTGGCCCCTGAGCTTTGAGTTTGACACATTTCCGAGAGTGATTTTTAACTCGTCGTCTGCAAGACAAGTTTAAAAAATAACACGCCGACTGTTGTGGATTGATAAAATATTGCAGCCGAAAGTCCTTTTTTCTCGTGTTGAAGTGTAAACAATTCAAAGTGAAACCAATCACACGCACCGTAACTCTTGGGCTCCTACAATCCCTCTCATTCTGAAAGCGCCCACAGCCGGTTTGGCTGTTACCAATATTTCTGCCACTTCAAGGAATAAGGATGTTTGAATCCTCCACAGTAAATAGCAGCAGTGAATGTCCTGAGGGAGATGTGAAAAAGAAACCTCAGTGGTACTGGTATTTCCTTGTGTGTGTGTGCTGTGCTGACTGCGACCCTAATAGAATATGTTTTGTCATCCTGTTATTGCCTGTTACGTTGTATTTACTCTGAAGGGTTAAAGAACACCAGAGGGGTTCTTTCCTCTCACACCATCTCACCTAATGGCAGTGGGACGACAGGGTGAATCAAAGTATGCTGCTGATTTCATCCAAACATATTAGAAAATGTACTAGTTTAGCTTTGACAAACTTATTAAATGACAGATTGTGTTGTCATTTGTATTTAATGACATTAAAGATGTTCAGAAAGGTATCGCTACTTTTGAAGACTTCCACACAAATATAGTAATATTAAACCAGTGATTCTCAATTGGTGGGTCGGGACCCAACAGTGGGTCCCAATCCTGAACTGGGTCGGTTGCAGATAGCTGATCAAGAATAAATAAATACTTAAAGAGCCCACGTTAAGCTAAATCAACTTTTCTGTGCTTTAAACATGATAAAAGTGCTATTTGGGCTTCATACACATGCCTAATGTGTTTTTTTCATTGATTCCCTCAATCGTTAGTTAGAGGGTGATTTTGCTCCTTTCTTACTGCAGGGTGAGCCCAAACACCTCGCTCCAATTTGATGACGCGTTCCCACTTTGATGACGAATTTGAGGCGGCACTGAGCTGGAGAAGCCATGCCTCCAGGAAGCTCTCTGCCATAATTGACATGTAAACAGACACACCCACAAAGGTGAGCATGTCAGCATCCTTCGCACAGTGCTATGTATGTATTTTACAGTCTATGTATGTACTGGTGAAGGCCCCGCCCCCGCGCTCTGTCTCGTATTTATAAAGCAGCATGAGCTCAGCTACGGAGTGGGTGGGAGGATGGTGGGCCATCCTCTGGCCCTATGTCATGAATATGTATAAGTAGGCCGCAAATCAGCCTGTTTGTGTAGAGTTGCTCAGAAAGTGACTTTTCAGAGGCTAAAACTCTGGAAAACAGGCGAGTTTGGGAAAATAAACCTCAAATACTATGTTTTTGGGGTTCTTAGAACAAATAGAGATGGGTGAAAAATAGCATGATATGGGACTTTTAATGTCTTCCATGTTGGAGTTGTCTTTTATTTTTGAAAGAAACTTTTCTTTTGACAGGCATGTTGTGGAATGCATGTTGCACAGGAAAATACAGTATATAGATTTGTTTTGTGAGACTACATGAGAACCATTGGTTTAAACCAGGGGTCTGCAACCTTTACTCTCAAAGAGCCATTTTGCCTCATCTCGCCTGGATTAAAGTTTTTTCTGGAGCCGAAAAAAATTATCTTCTGAATGAAGATAATAGTGTATAAAATTCTATACAGTTAAAATAGTATTGAATAATTTTATGAGTTAATGGACTTGAAGGGAAACAAAAAAATAACTTGAATTTGATAACGCATATGATGTCACATGCTAATTGCTAGTTTCTTGCAACATATCATAGCATGCATATTAAGCCAGCATGTTAGCAATGAAATAAATCTTTCGCCACACAAATGAAATCTTTATTTTCTTCCAGAATAGTGTTTTTGTTAGTTTAATTATCTTACTAGGGATTTACACCTTTAGGTTAGTCCCAGGTCCAGGGAAAGTTGATGATCTCTAGATGTTGCAGGTGATTTATTTTTAGATTAACCAATTAATTTATCATAATTTTATTTAAAGTTATCGTCATTAATTATCAATACCCTCTGTAAGAAATAAGGTTTTGTTTTGTTAAAGCTACAGGGAGCCATTGCAAAAGAGTCAAAGAGCCACATGAGGCTCCAGAGCCGCAGGTTGCAGACCCCTGGTTTAAACCAATACATCATTTTATAGTTGAAGACAAATCAAAACCTTAACAAAAAAAAAAAAAAACATGAATTATGACTACCTTTAATTTAATATTAATCTATATTAATATTAATGCTAATGTCTTCAAAGCAGCCATGATTATTTTAATGAGGACTATTTATATGATTTTTCTTTCTTTTTTTCCCAAATCAATTGCTTTCATTTAGAGACCACTGCAGCTTGTTATGGGCGTAATAAAGGGTGCGCACATGCAGTGTCTATCATGAAACAGGTAGATCATCACAGTAACACACACACACACACAATTTCCAAAAGTTTCTATCTTGTGTTTAAATTCAGAAAGAACTTGAGAAAGTTGAAGAGCTGAAATAGATTCCTTGTCTTGTGGGTGAGCTGCAGCGAGTCTCACTGCTGTAGATGTAGAAAAGGACGAGCATATTGTATTTCAAATCAGCTTGGATATCATTGATCCTTATTGCAGTGAATGTATTGTGAATGCATGGAGCTTTAATAAATGGGCTAAATTAACTCCTGCTTTTTTCATTGCCTCGCTAAACTACATGTACTGTATATAAAGGGATTTTTAATCTAGTGCGGTTTAGATTCATGCATAATAGATTTCATTAACAGAACCATGCACATTGCACAAGTGCGCTTAACTTCATTATTTTTTCCCTCTGTTACTCTCACACTGGCCCAATCATTTGGTGTGCAGTTGTCATAGCAACCCCAATTTCTTTCCTGTCTCAGACCTTCGTCAACCAACCGCAATAACCCTCATGCATGATGGAAAGTTATTGTCCTCCTAAACTGAATTATAAGCCGCAACTAGTCATCATGCAAAACTTGATTGCATGGGGAGGGGGGGTGCATCAGTATGAGCGGTTGTGTAAGGCTCTTATGGTAGAATGGATGGTGTTTCTGTGAGGATTATTACCACTGATGAGGTTTTGTAAACTGTTCTACACATTATGAAAGCAGTGGGAGGAATGACGCACACATCTTGGTTACTTTTAAATGGCCAAAAAGTTAATTTTAAGATAACAAAAAATGGAATAAGATTGTGGAACAGTTTGCCAATGGAAATTAAAGAGTGTACAAATATCAATAAATTTAAAAGAAAATATACAGGAAACGTCTTTATAGTGTATGACAATTTTTGTGTGTATTTAATCGAAATCATATATATGAATATATGACAGAATTGATTTATTAACAGCAGCAATAGCTGGGAAACAAGATGCTGATAATTGATTATTTGTAACTGTAATGT
This sequence comes from Gouania willdenowi, assembly GCF_900634775.1. Lineage (NCBI taxonomy): Eukaryota > Metazoa > Chordata > Actinopteri > Blenniiformes > Gobiesocidae > Gouania > Gouania willdenowi. The sequence goes on along the minus strand of NC_041064.1, from coordinate 15,381,990 downwards.
AGAAAAAAGGGATGGGACTAATAAAATAAGTTTATACTGCCACCTACTCCCTTTCGAACACAAAGTATGTGTATGCATTAATATATGTAATTGTTTTGTTTTTGTTGGGTTTTTTTTTGTAGGGAAGCCATCTGCATCAAATATTTTGTTTATTGTAATATAGTTTTTTTTTTTGTATTTGTGCATTTTCTTGAAATAAAACAGCATATCAAATGAATTTATCACTGCAGTAGAGCACAATTTGTTCACTATTTCACTACAAATTTCAAGTTTTTGAAGATCCACATTGTTTTTCAGGCTTTAACTACTACTCATGTGGAGGAAAAGGTAATTGTTTATGTCTCGTCCGTCTTTAAATGGCACATAGCCTCACGTAATTCAAGCTTTTTTTCCTCTATAGCTGTAATGTTTAACTTTAGTATTGTGCATGAAAGTACTCTCGTATGAAGTTGGCCCAAAAAGGCTTGAGGTAGGGATATTTTCATGTTTTTTTAAGCTCAACTTCTGATTTTTGATGAAAATGCAGCTGATAGAGTGTGAAAGGGAATATTTCTTTCTTTTGCATCACCACCTGCAAGTCATTGTAGCTTATCACTCTTTAGATTCCAGTTTTATGTCAAAATAAAAGTGAGCTTAAGTTGAAGCCGTGTGAGTTGGGAGCCATGAATGTAGAGGATCCTCTGAATGAAGCGATTAAGATTAATATAGTGATGCTGCTCACAGTGTTTGATGTTTATTTGTCCGCGCATGAGTGTAAGCTGTCCTATTGTGACTCTGAACCCACAGTCGTATTTACCAACCAGCCGGTGGGCGAGTGCCAACTGATGGAATCAATGTACTACAGTGTGAAGTCCATTATCGTGCATTAATGGAAAACCCACTGTCACATCATATCTATGTCACCCCGGGCCAGCAAGTGTCATCACACTGCCTTATCTACTTTGAAAGGAAGCGAGTACCTTTTTCTTTATTTAATCTGCCAATGTTTGCAAAAAGCATGGGTGTGAAACGGCATTTATCCACTTTTTTCCAACAGGAATACGCCTATTAATTTCCGTCACCATAAGAAGGCAATTTTGTCTGCAATGTTATCAGATCATACTCACAGGGGTCGCTTAAATATGACAGGAGAGGATGTTAATATGCGCACAGTCAAATTTATTGATGCACAGGTCAGTAAACAACCATTTTCATAAATAGCATTCAAGAAAGTAGATTCAACACAGTATATACTATGAGTGCAAGGGCGTTTAGCTGCTCTGTACCATGGACATGACCCTTTTCCTCTGTCAAATCCAGGTACCATCCAGCAACAAGTACATTAAGTGAAGGGAAATATTCCATAACGAAGAAAGAAGAAGGATATAGAAAGATAGTAATTTATAAACATCAGTAACCCGACGCCCTTTTAAGAATAGATATCTTATTAGATCTGATCTACAAAAGCCCCCTAGGAGATTTTTTTCCTGGAATATAAATGGAGTCATATGGAGATGTCAATCTTCAACGTAAATTGTTTCTGCTTTGGTGAGACACATTGGAACAGGGATTGACTCAATAACTAGCTGAATAAAAACGTTTGAATAAAACATACAATAATCTTGGATGGGCACATTTTTCTCATGAATGATGTTTGTAATTCAAGACCGAAAAGGACCTCAAGATATCTGGCCACAGGTAGAAAAGCTCAAAGGATGCGTTCGGCTTTGACTGAATGCGTAACAAACCAAGATGCCTGATAAATTACGGAACAGCACTTTCATCTCGCCGAATCCTTGATATCTAAGGCCTCAGGTATTACATAAAAAAAAATCAGAATCCCATTCCAGATTTCCATCTGCTTTGTTCTCCCTCGTGCCTGAGACGTTTGCTGCTGCTTAATATTTCTGAGATGTGTGTGCTACGCTTGAAGAAATCAGCACAGGGGTCCCTAACTCCTTTTCTCAACACGGACTGGATTTAAAATGGAAAAATATCCACAGCCTTTATCTTCAACTGAAGTTCGTGGCGTACTCAGATTTGTCAAGTTTGCAGTTGTATTGAACAACAATGAACTGCCGTTGACACATTCCTAGTTTGAACATAAAAGTCTAGAAACAATCCCAGAGCCTGTTAATTGGTTGGTTGGTTGGTTGTTAGGGACCAGGGGAGGACTGGCCATCTGGCAAACCAAGCATCGTCCTGGTGGGCCGTCAACCCGAAGTGGGCTGTTTTTTGGGGGGGTTTTTTGGACGAGCGAGTGGAGGCAGACAATGGCCCAAAAGTGGCAAAAACAAGGCAATAAAAGAGTGTAGAGTGGCCAAAATATGGGCAAATAAAGAGGAAGCAGGTGGTATGTAATGGGAAAGGGTAGCTTAAACGGGCAAAATGTGGTAAACAATAGTCCAAAAATGTGGAACAAAAATAGGTAAAATGTAGGGAAAAAAATGAAATAAGTGGTATTTATTGGGCAAAAGTTAGCTTATTTAGATGAAAAGTAGCTCAAAAAGATTTTTGAAAGGAAAAAAAAAATTCATAAAAGTGTCAAAAAGAACTTGCAAAAATAGGAAAAAAAGGATATTTATTGGCATGGGTAGCTAAAGTCTGAAAAAATAACTTTTTGAAAAGGGGCAAAAATGGGACAAAGAAAGTTTCAAAACGTTAATAGGTTAAAAAAGGTTTTCTTGGGGAATAATAATTCAAATTAAGACTATGTGTAGTAGTGAGCTGGTCTGGAAACAAAATGCCAGGGCTGAATTTTTGTCCCAGTCCACCCCTGTTTGGAACCCCTGGTTTAATAGACTCAAGTTTGTATAAAGACAAAGGAAGAACGATGAGAATATGAGACAACAACACTGTCCTAAGCATCCATAATAAGAAAACTGCAAAAGCACAAAAGTCTTTGAGGGTTTCGTTAAGCTACAGCTAAGAATCCATGGATCTTCATGGAGTTTCTTTGTTCCTTGCTCACCATGATGCCGAGGTCGAGAGGATTCAGGAAAGATTTGGTCCATCTTCACCAGCATTTTTACTAAGCCTGAAGTTTAAACCCATTTGCACCCAACACATCTGCAAATGGTGTGCAGCAAGAAGAAAATCAAACAAGTGTCCCAAAAACTGTTCACATTATCAGCACACCAGCATTTCATTATGAACATTGTACATTATCCCTGAAAGACCACCACCATTATCAGCACGGTGCATTCCAGTCCAGTGTATCCCCTCCCATCTTACTGTGTTTTTCTATGCCTTTCTCACACTGAGAAATCAGATACCGAGTAGTTTCTGTTCAGTTTTGTGAGGCAAAGCTGTCGATTACTTGTTGTCGATGTCCTCATGCCTGATAATCTTGTAGGTGACCCAGTAGAAGACATTGAAGATGAGGAAAGCCAGAGGAAAAGCTGCTCTGGAGATGGTGTCTATCCTCTTCGCTCGGTCCACAAACTTTTTCTTCATGGTGTCCGTGTCCTTCTGGGTTGTCGGCTGAGGGTTGGGAGCCGGAATCGCATTCTTCACGGCTGAGCCATCCTTTGCCGGCAGACATTGACTCATTTTGTAGCCGGAGAAATGAAAGCGGCCTTCACGCATATCATCATCCTGGAACACAGGAATGAATGTTATCTTTTGAAAAGATGGCAGCACGAGCTGCTACTTCTTATTGCCTAGGCTTTTGTTTTCAAACCACGGAATGAAGATTATTCATGAGCCATTACAAACAAATCCAAGGTAATTGAAACAAATTCTCAAGATAACTCAAAGTTCCATATTGAAACCACAATCCAAAAAAGTCTGAATCGTGACACGCATTCGTTTTTATCTGCAGCATTACCGAAAAGTATGTAAGAACATGTACAGCTATAAAGAATTACCGATACAACCTAAACGTGCTAGCCAAGTATGCTGTGTTTTTATATTTCATGTGTTTGTATAAGTTGATAGAAGATAGATCTGCTCCCATCTCTACAAAGAAAACAAGAAAATGTCCTGCATGTGTCTAGCATCGGTGATTAAAAAGCTTCATTACTCATGATGTCAAAGACCAATTCCACCAATTTCACCAAACAGAGACTAGATCTTTATAGGAGCAAGTTGCCTTCAAGCATCCAGTTTTGTATTTTTGTTTAGTTTTTTTGCCCATGCAAGTTTTTACATTAACAAAGAAGAAAATGTAAAGGTTTTGATGGTAGGGCTGGGCGATATGGACCAAAATTCATTCTCCAGGCTGGGCTTCTGGACTCAAAACGCCACTCACTTTGTTCTTCATGTTCTTCTTCTTGTTGTTGTGTACACTAGCCCGATTTTCAAAATAGGGCCTAGGGGGGCCCCAAAAGAAAATAAAAATGAAAGTTGAGTCGTGAGACATACTGTTTTAAAGGTATTTCAACGTAGATTACGATTATGCCTCACGTAATTCAATTAGGCCCTCATTTCAAAATATTGCGACAGGTGGTGGTATCGAATTATTGACGCATACCAATATATGAATGGGGCCCATTGCTAGGTATGTGCCACGGGGGCTACTCCTCCATTAATGCTCGCACGTTGAGTGGGCTGTACTTTCACATGGATATTCTATGAGCAGATGGCAACACATGACAACAATTTATCGGAACATAGTCGTGTGATATATCATTTCAAAGGCAATTCAATGTAGATTGCGATTTTATGTCGCACAGTTTCATTTGTTTTACTCGGTGGAACTGAGTAATTCCACAGAATTCTCGGTACGTGCTATTCGGCACAGGCCGCAGGCCCGGCTGTAGTTCAGCAGATCTTGTTTCTCAAAATGGCAATATACAATATCAAGGTTTTTAACTCCATAACCCGGAAAGACAATCCTGGGTTAAATTTGCTGATGCGAAACGCCACAATGGCACATTTATTAACAAACAGCTGTACAATATGTGCATCTTTTGGCTTTTTCTACTATAAGGGACAGCACGTGTGAGTAAGTTCGGTTGTGTGGCTTGTTTAGGGGAAGGTCTGGGTTAGGACGCACACTGCTGCTCTGAGAAGTAGTGAAAGTAGCAACTGTTAAAACAAGTATTTTAATAAAAAAAATATATGAATATAGGCGATATTGTAATTTTCTGTATCGCCAAAACAGAGATCTCACTATACAGTATCTTGTCTCTCGATATATTGCCCAGGCCTACTACTTTTATGACACAATCTTGATCATGTCCAGGTAATGGCTCAGAGACAAGTATGTCATAAGTGGCTTGTTGGCTAAGAAAGTAGTTACAGAATGTGTGATATTACACTTGACCCTGAAAGCCATTAAAGACATGCATTCAAGGCAGACATTGTGGATTTAGTGGCATGACATCATTTCTAGCTGTGATTGTTTTAAGAACATATATATCAAAAGTTTGATGAGCGTCACATCATCAAGACTTTGAAAGCTTACCTTATTATTCCGCCTTTGTCTTCGTCTCAGGCGGAGGAACTCTTTCTGTTGCCTGGAGACAAAATTTACCCCAGCATATTCTAACAACGCCGCGAACACAAAGAGCAGACACACAGCCATCCAGATATCAATGGCTTTCACGTAAGAGACCTGTGGGTGGGGGGGAAAAACATGTCTGTAGTTAGAACCTTTACATTAACAGCATTATAGCCAACATTTAGATGTTTGTTAATGATGATATGGGGAAAAATATGAAAGTAAAATAGCGTTCTAGTGACTTAGATCACTTAAATAGTTATTAATACCTTGTCATTGAGGGTGTGAATTCTTGTCAAACTGTCTACTAGTACTAGTAAACGAATCACAGACAACTAGTAAAATTGTAAAAAGTTCTGCAGCAGATACCAACAGAAAAAGTACATGGGTTTTAACTTTTAATCCGACTTTGGAATTTTACGGCTTCTCGCGTTGCAGTTGAACTCATCTCTTTATGACATTTGATTAGCATTTTCAGAGAAAACAACTCAGCGTGTAAGAGCTGCTTGAGGCACATGGTTCTATTGTTTATAATAACATTGGCCCTCAAAGGTGTCTATTTAAATATTTATCAGCATATGTGCCACTCATGTGGGAATCTTTGACGTGGTAGAAGCCTCCAAGGCTAACGGTCCCTTTTGTTCATCAAATTAAAATGTAAGTCAAAATCTTGGGAAATAATTGTCATTTTCCAAAAGATGAATAATAATATAATGACAATAATAGTTAGATTCATGCTGCACCTTCAATCCATTACATTCAAGGAGGTTTGTGCCCATTTTTCATGCTGACACCTGGAAATCTTTCATTTAGAGACTCCAGCTAACCATTTTTCCAGTTTTCTTTAACTGAAATCTATCCTTTGGTTGGGCACTTTTGGTCAGCTGACCATATATTGGACACTCCTGCACTAAAAACAAATGCATTGTTTAATCAGAATGCTTGCTTTTCTTCCTCCCCGTTGATTTTTCATCTCATTACACCTCGGCAGCACATTTATACAAGCACCTATTTGCTAATTTCACAAAGCACTCCATTTCTTTTGATTGGTTTTTAATTTTCTCAATTGTTCCATGAAGCGCTTTCTTTGCCACAAACTTCAGGCCAGTATTTGACACTTCAGATCTCCTGCATATATATTGCAGACATTAACGAAGCTTTGAATGCTCGCAGGCAGCGTCATATGAGAAATACATGTAAAACCCATAGTAAAACCTCATTCACGTAAACGGAGTACAAAACACGCTCAGCCCCTTGAGGTTCTTTAGATATGCATGGTATGCTGAAATGCAAATATGTGTCTTGCAGGGAAACAGGCGTGGGAAACATATACTGAAGGGATATAATTACACAAGGGAATTGTATATTTCAAGGTTTTGAGAGGGGTTTATTTTTGGAGAAGACAGTTTTATGTTTATCATGTATATACGCAATATATTTAAGATAGCATTAATTATGCATGCAACAGCTATAATATTATACATGCATATCATTTCACATATTGTACAGTATATACCGTATAAGATAAGTTGTTGGTGCCTGATGGTTGCATTTGAAATCACCACCGTTAGTGACCTAATGACGTTAAATAATTGCCATTTTCAATATTATAAATAATATGTTGTTATTTCTCCAATGTCTTCACAAAATCTGCATTTTTTTTTCAGCCCAAAATGCTAAAATGCTACAAAAAATAATTAAGTGTGGCCACAAATTAGCTTTGACATGCACACGAAACGCTAATTCGCGGCAATCAGTAATGGTTTCTTACATTGCCAGGCCTTTCAGAATGTCTTTGTAGCTCATTCCCAGCCTAAAATAAAATAAAATGCTATTATTATTATTATTATTATTATTATTAATTGCTATTTCATGTGACGTTATACTTGTTTTTTGGCCACGAATTTGTGTTTTGCGTATACATCATAGCTTTTGTAAACCATGCCATGTCTGGGTCTCTGTAAATTTGAGAGTTACAACAACATGGAAGAAAAATGAAAATATAATTGTGAATACTTGATTCCCTGTTGTGGTTCACCTTTGGAAGAGAAGCCCTGGAGCCAGAGCTTTGGGTGGTCATGGTAAGCACAGTGGTGATTCCCAAAGCCACTCTGGCAGGAGCAGCATCCATGTTGATCCAAAAAGACACCCATGAGAGGATGACGATGAGGAGGGAGGGAATGTACATCTGGATCAGGTAGTAGCCCATCTGTCGCTCCAGGTGGAATTTCACCTCAATGCAAGTGAATTTACCTGGCAGAAAGACGCACATATTCCCATGTGAACAATTAGTACAGAACAAACCGGAGTTTTCTGTATGTGTGCGTGTTGTCTGACCGGTGTTGTAGTGTTTGGTGCAGTAACCCAGCTCTTTCTCCTCTTTCATGATGAACTGAGGCAGGGTGAGTCCGTCCGACACCTGCACTGCTCCGTTCTCCATCCACTCAAAGACCAAGTCATTCATGGTGTAGCCGACTGCACACAAAAGGGCAGCTTAACTCATATATATATGTATAAGTTTTATATATATATATATAAACATACAAGTCTTCTAAAGAAAAGTGAAAACTCTGAAAGTCAGTGCTTACAGCTTTCCAGTTGCATGATACACGTTTGACTGTCCATTGGGAAGTTTTTCAGATCCATTGGACACGACAGGATGAGAGTCAACCTACGAAGAAAGATAGAGAAATAATTTTGAGGTTAAAAAAAAAAAAAGCTTGACTCAACTTATGAATAAACTACATTTTTTTTTTTACACCATTTCTTGGTGATCTCTCTGGTACTTTCTGATCGATCGCTGTCCATCACGTTGGATTCCCTTCAGCAGGTTCCCCATCACACTGTAATTACTGTAGCCCATCGTCTCTGAGATGTATTGTGTTCCACGGTCAAACCACTCGCTCAATTCTCCCATGAATGGAGAGTGCAGCATGCCATCCAGCTTTCATCTCCACCGATGACCTACTCCACTGCTACACCTGAGCACCGCTCAGCCTTGAGCTCCTTTCTAAAAAAGGCTCAAAAATTGAACTGCTTTCTATCATATCACTATGGTGAAAATTGAATGCTGTGTGTGTGACTGAAGGATCTTTTGTAATGAAATACAACATGTTTTCACATCTTGTACATGGGCTTTTAGCTGAAAGGCTTTTTCAAATATTACTAATCCGTAGAGGGTTGCGTGCTTGAGAGACATCTATCGTGTTATGGTGGAGTCCAAACACCTTTTTTTTTTTAAATCTCTTTTTTCTTTTGCTTCAATATTTACAACGAAGATAAACATCTGTATCTCAAGCATTTAAGCCGTTTTTAAGCATTTAGATAACTAATGCAACTCTAAACATGATTAATATATTGTTTTAAATCCATTTACTGCTCATATAATAAAGGTTGACAGTCTTTGACACCATCTGCATCCCCCTATTAAGATTAGGGGTAAGTATTGATAAGGATTTTGTAATATAATACGTATCACGACACTTGGGTCACGATACGATATTATCACGATATATTGTGATATTCTACCCAGTTGATATGAAAATTAAACGTAGAGATGAAAAATCAAGTTATTGTATATGTTCATCAGAAGATATTGATCATTCAGAGGACAAATTGAGTCAGAACTATTTGCTTCAAAACATCCTATTATTATTATTATTATTATTATTATTATTGTAAAAATACAATAAGAAAAATATTGATTAAATATCAGAAAAAAATTTTTTTAATTGATTTTAAAAAAATAAATTAATAAAATGTTTCAAATCGGCACTCAAAAAATGTGATATATCGCGAAATCATTTTTTTTTTCACACCCCTAATTAAGATCATACATTTTAAGCCTTAATGCAGGGGTCACCAACCTTTCTGAAACTACTTCATATGTACTGTATAGTCCAAAGAGCTACCAGTTAGAAAAGCATGTCTTATAAATACTAAATGTTCAGGGTTTCACTTTAATTAGTGGCTAAAATAATACTGAAGACTAGCAGTAACTAAAAAAGGTAAGAAATCCTAATTAATTTTCATTACATTTCATAGAAAATGATCATCTTCTTACAAGCTATCAGCAATCTACTTTTAACTAAATGTATAACATGTAACATTATATACATTGTCATATTTTACAAAAATCCACCTTGTAGTTTTAAGAATATCTTATGTATATAATATTATATATGACATACACAATCCATACACCAAATCTGGAGCACTTAAAAACATTGTTTCAGTTAAAATAAACATTAAAAGATGGTTAATTTAACACGAAAGCTTTATTATTTTCTTATATTTTATCAGTATTTAACTCTACTACATCTGTCATATGTATTTATTTTTGTGAGTTTGAATCCTGGAAAGTAAACCAGATTTTAGATGGAGCTCATTGGTGATAAGAGTTCCTGAGGGCCCCTCATGGTCCAGGAGGGCCACCTGGTGCCCACGGGCACCGTGTGGTGACCCTTGCTCTAATGCCATTAATTCAAACTTGACCAGGTAAAGATGAGTTTTAAAACTTAAAGCTGCGGTCTGCACTCTTTAGGTTTTGGTCTTGGTAAAACTTTATTAAGTAACCGACTGAATGACTGTTTTAAAGGATTTTCCTCCTAATTCAGTTACTGTATATACGATACCTAATGCTGTAGAGGACCGCCCCATCCTTGAAGATTCGCAGCAGCTTGTTGTCCGTGGTGACATCATGGAAGTTGGCTCCTTTCTCGTTGGCAAAGAAGAGATCAGGCTTCCATATGGAGTCCAGCATGGACGGGTCCAGGTCCAGGGAGGAGTCGGGGTATTTGCTGTACGCCAGCCGAGGGTCATTCCATTTCTGTCGCAGGAAGATGTTCACTCTGTAATCCTGCAGGAAAAACAGATGGGCTTTACATATCCTGTTGTGCAGTGGTGTGGGTAAATAAGATGTGTCACTAATACAACAGCAGTGATATCGTACCTGCAGGTTAATATACGGGCTGCAAACTAAATGGCTATTTTAAGTGATTTCTTCATATCCAAGGAAAATGTTATGCTAATCAGTTTGGATTTTAATGCAAATAATAGATCTAGACTTGTTGACGTGTTGTCTAGTTGCATTAATTTGCAAATTGGAAATTGTGTTTTCACATTAACATACATTTGCATATGATTTACTTTTATAAATGAAGTGTTAACTCAACGTGTGTGTCATTGTGTCTGTAAACACGTCTGTTTTATAAATGAGACTATTTGCCTCAGTGAGATAATTTGACGATACAGGCTATATGAAATGTTAATCATCTGCTATATTATTTACATTCAAAAAATAAATAAATAAAAAAAATCTTTGATTTTATTAATTGTGTAAAATCCATTTATATGAACATTCTTATAGCAGTCAGTCAAAATTGTCATCGGGTCGACAAAATACTGCTAATTATAGTGTGATCGGTTAACAGTCTTGATGATTCAGCATTAATAGTGTTTTCTGTTCATAACCAGAATTATGTAAGAGTTTTTACATGAGCCCAAACGGGCATCTACTCACTCTCTGCCTGGTGATGGAAGTGATGCCAGTTAGTGGTAAAATGAGAGCCAGAAATCTCCATTGCTCAGGGGGATGGATTTGATAAGAAGCCCACGAGTGTACTGGCAGCTTTCAGTCGTGTCATGCTTTTTATTTTTTATTTTCTCTTTCCAGACTGTGTAAATCTCTGGCACGTTAATATGTTCCTACACTAATTGGATTTTTCTTTCATGTTTTAGGACTAATTGTCGCTCGTCTTTGATCCTTTGATCCTGATTGCTTTTATGTCGACGTTTCACGGGTGACACGTTTCTAAGATGATTTTTGACACCAGCTTGTTTAAACCCGACTACCAACTCTGAACAAGTGAGAATAATGTCAATGTTATGCTAATCGTCAAACACAAACTAGCATATATAGCCTGTTGACTCTAGAATAGAAGAATAGAATAGATTCTCAGTTCTCATACAACATGCATTTTCAACATGCATTGTGAAAGAATTTATTTGCATTAAGCTTGTAAAAATCCAGACAACAACACAAAATTAATTAAAAAAAAAAGTTAAATGGAATATATACAGAAAGGTAACACCAAGTTCCATGCAGTAATCTTGTAATAAATATAATAAATTCTGTTGCCTTCATAATGGCATAGAAACGTATGCTTATTTATGGTATTTGTGTAACTGTGTTGGCACTGGATGGCACTTTTTAATCATGGTGAGTCTGCTTTAATCCAATATAAGGGCGTCACAGCTCAAAATGTGTCCAAGCGCCACACTTAACTCACCATTGTAGTTTCTGCTATAGAACCAAAGCTGTTGATAAATATGTTGCACGTAACATTAACTGGTGGACCTGCAGGTTGGGGGATAGACAACACATTGACACATTGCACAGGGCACACATTAATAAAATGCCAGAGCAACTCACCATAGTAGTTTCTGTGACAGAGCCGAAACTGTTGATAAAAATATTGCATGTAACGTTTACGGGGGAACCTGTGAAATGCAATGAGAATGACACAAAAAGGGAGGAAAAAAAAGAAATAAAAGCCTTAAACCAAATGCATCATCAAGGATGAGGGGGGGGGGGGGGGGGGGTTGGGGAAGGGGGCATTAAGGCCTGCTGTATCTCTTTGTATTTCAACATGCATAATACAAGAAGCAGTGTTTCCAAAGCTTGTGTTTACGAGTGCTTCAGGAGTGAATAATGACAGCGTTGCATGCCTGCACCAGAGAAAGAAACATTGCATAAGTCATAAGAAAACCACAATTTGCCCGCAGAGTTTCCATAAACCTCTGTGAAAATGGGAATAAATGGCAACAATGTGGAAAAAAAAAAAACCTCTTAGTGAATTTAACTAACTTAGCACAAGTGACATTTAGTCATTTGTCCACGTTCCGTGAAAACACATCAATCTGCACGTTTGCAGAAGATGTACGCCGACAAAAGCACGCACACACACACGCTAACAGTAATCTCCAGCTGCAACGTTTAATTGAGAAATTAATTTACTTGATTATGAGAAATCCCCTGAAAAAAGGACGTCTGCCATTTTGGCTGCAGTGATTACTGTGTTTGTTCGCTAAACTCAGTTCGAAACATTAGCCTTGAGATTAAAATGTGGTTCTGGTTTAAAAACATACATTTTATACCGAGATACAAGCAATAAAATAATAGTAATAAATAAAAAAAAAGACAAATTAATTGAATATTTCAAGCTAGAAGAGAATATCCTGTATATATTATATAGAAAATGTGCTGTATAATGTTGATAGAAAGTGGTCTTATCCCTATAGTCCATACTGGGTCTTGTTATGAATTCTGAACAAATTCCCTCCTTCGTGGTGAATAAAAATCACCTCAACATGCTCTGATGTAGTTCCCACACTAGCCTATAGTAAAAACCATTTGTCTCTTTAAATCAACAGCTTCTCTCTTTCTGTTCTTCATGGTAAAGAAAGTTTTTCCCAGAGTTTTGCTCATCAACGCTGCAGACGGCCTAGCTGGCATTATTAGATGCCTGGGTTTGTCTTCAGTTGGATATATATCTACGCTGAAGAGCAGAGCAGAGAGAGGCAACAACACCTCACAAAAACTCTGCAGGAAATCTAGGTCAACCTTCAGAATTACAGTTCAGCAAGCTTTAAAGTACATCTGGCAGGTTCACAAGCAAAAAAAAAAAAAAATCCTCTGTTTACATTGCAGTGGATTCAAGCAGAACTGTTTGTTTTCTGCCTCGGACGTGAGACGTGAGATTTTTATTCTTATCTTTCACCGTTTTATGATAACTCGCAGAAATTCGAGCGCAGAAAAATATTGCAGGCATTAATATTAGCTTTAAACTTCACATATTTTAAAGTTGGTGTGAAACAAGTGTCACATAACATAAATAAACTTATAGAACAGATGTTTTCTTTCTCTGAAAATAAATAAATAAATAAATGAAATCCTGAATTGATGTTTTAGAAAAAAAAAAACATGTGTTGCACTGATATTTGTGCTACAACAGCAGCCAGTAAACATTTTGGTATTAAAATTGATGTGTAAAAAAAATGAAAAAAGAGCTCTTGTTTAAAGATTTACATCAGATTGACACATTGAGATGGTGGAATGACTACATCAGAGCATCTAAAAGTAAAAAAAAAAGACAGTTTATGGAGTGTGGAACGTTTTCAGTGGTCAAAATTGATCCAAAGTGTGAGTCAAGGAAAAATAAGGGTTTGGAAAACAAATGATATCATTATTTTTGCATCAGAGCTACAAAATAGTCAATTAACCAGATTGTGTTCTGAATATTTGCATAGATGCAAGAGTTTTGTGCATGGTTGTGGTGATGTGTTTTTTTTTTTTTTTTTTAAATTATTATTTAGTGGGGCTTCCAACCCCATAAAACTCTTCCAACTTCACCAACAAGTGGACCTGAGCCCCGTCACACTTGCATGTTCTCACCCAGCTCATTGACTGATGCTGTGTTTGTCCTTATATCACCACAGCAACAACAGAAGAAGGCTGTAGCCTGAAGCCTAAGCCACAGGGGCCCCATCAATCACTCAGCCTGTCATGGTGGCATCTCAGTCTATATCTTCATCTTTGAAGGGCGATTATTTCCCTCATTTAGTGTCAAAAACGAATATTTGAACGATTTTTTAAAAAAATGTATTTTTCTGGTGCAGGTTTCACAAAAAAAAGAAGCAAAAAATAAACACAAATGTAAATAAATAAAAGTATGGATGGGATTAGCTTATGATTTAATGTATGGGGGTTAATCAGGGTAATTAATGTGAAGGGTTTGATTTCATATATATATATATAGCTTATGATAATCAGATATGATAAGAAATTTACAATTTTGCTCTTGTTGTGACTATGTTAGCTCAATAATCTGATAATACAGAGTGAAAGGTAAACAATAAGTGGACAAACCTTTAAAATTGGGTCTAATTCGTGCATCATACCCAGACGTGCGACCCATGAGCGAGTCCAGAAAGTCTGATGGAGACATGTTGGAGGATGATCTGGGATCGTGGTCCTTGGCATCCACAGCTCTAAGAGCGCAGGCATATATGGGTGGAGGAGGGAAAAAAAAAAAAACACACACACACTTCATCAGACTGAAGTAAAAGCTCAGAAGCGGGAGTAAAAAGCTTATCTGTCGCCCAGCAGCTGCCTGGAAGTGATGCGCAACGCACGGAGAGACCAGAAAATGCGTTAATGCGCACATCATATTTTGGCGTGGACACATCCATGAAATTGGATTATTCTGTTTGCAATGGGGGGGAAAGAACTTCAACTGATATTACAGTAGGCCGACACATTTAGTCTTATTTTAGTACAACGTTAAGTGAAAGACGTTGGTATGGCACAGCACAAATGAATTAACGCACATGCGTGCGTAAAATGCAATTTCTAAGGAGTAATGAGAAAATAATTGGATTTAAATGACTATAATCCTCAGTAACACTCAGTAAAATGACACATAACAGGTGAGTCGACGATTGTGAGCATTTAAAAGTTAATTATTGGGAAAAAAAACACTTAATTCATTCCAACTTTGTCCTCCACATGCAGAGAAATGTGGGTATGTAAACTCGTTTGGTGAAGGAGCCAAAAAAAAATGTGCTTTACCTGAAGTTGTTTTTCATCACAAAACACGAGAATAGCGTCGCCAAAATCTTAAAAAAGCAGCGAATCATTCCTGATGGTTTCCCCATGTGCTCGACTTTTCTATTTCTCCCATATGTTTACATCAGTCAAACACATGATCCAAATGGGAACGCCGTTTTCTTCTTGACCAAATCGTTTGGGTGTCCTTTCCACGCACAAAAATACAGTAGACATTCCTCAACGCGGATCATAGTTTAGTTCCTGCACGAAACTCCCGAAAGCAGATCTGGAGGAGAAAAGGTGTGAACGCTGAGAACAGACGTCAGGGCGGAACTCCTGGACGCAGATCTGAAGCCAGACTCTGTGAAGAGCAGCTCGTCGGCCTGTGTTTGTTAGTTAAGAAGTCATTTTTTTTTTTTTTTTTTTTTTAGGTGGAGAGGGGGGGACAGGCATGGAATGAGGGGGTGGGGGGAGAAACGCCTTTTCTTATTTCAGCACTTGGACAGCACCCGGCACCGTGACGCGCAAGCGCACGGCTTTAAAAAGTGGTGGACGTGAGCTATTTTTCAATGTATCCTATATAAACGAGCTGAAGGAACACATATCATCAGTTTGAATTTAACCAAATCAACTTAAAACCTCTCAAATCAACCTTTTTTTTTTTTGTTTTTTTTTAGCAAATAACCATTTTTCTTGGTGAAAAAAAAAAATATTTTTCTGTGGGCGATGCCTTGATTTACTCTCACATGCACAGAATCATTGACTGCATGCATTTCTACGCCACAAGTTATTTTGAGTGTCAACTGTGTATTTTTGGATCAGCCCACGTCCTCGCTGATATGAAAGGTGTAAACAAAGGATGCAACAGAGAGGGGGGGAAAAAAAATGCACATCTAGAGTATTTGGTACCCCGTTGCCCTGGAAACAGATTTCCAGGCATATCAATGGAAAATACTGAAAGGTTGGAATCCTAGAGCGAAACCAAGAGAGTTGACTGACAGAGACGACAGGGTGGCTGACAACCTGGGGGTGAAGGAAGGGGTTCATAGGGCCAGCATGTCAATAGAGAACCTGCTACACTATACATGTGTATCTATCTATTCTGGCTGTGTGTGTTGATAGAAAGACCTGGCATTGGTAGGTGTGAGTGGGCTGTGATGAAGCTGTGGACCACAGAATGACTCATTCTACATTAACTCACAGAGGACACATGCAGCTAAACTTAGTGAGGAAAAGGAAAATACTTCTCTCGTATGAAGCCAACACAGCACAGGCCGCCTCATTATGGTCAAACTCATCCCAACACGTCACATGACCTCAGTGATAGCACTGGACACATGGATTCATTCATTTATCTAAGCTTCAAACATGTAACAAAAATTAATTGAAGAATGATACAAAAAAAAAAAAAAACACTCACAAACAACAGCAGTGATGCATAATGAAGTTGTTCAATATTATCTTTTTTTGCAGATTTTGTTCAACACAAAAATTTTGATTTCCTTTTTTTTTGAAAGTGTCTATTTGTTCGGTTGCCGTACCGACAAAACCCGGTGAAGTACAAGTACGTAGCGTTTTAGGGTTAGGATTAGGATTAGGTTTAGTTTTATAGTCACATGACCTAAACTGATAGAATGTCGGTATATTGATACAGCAACCGCCACTGCCTTTTCTTTTTTTTTTTTACCAGTTGTCGACACATGCTGTCAATGGTCAACACTATATATGTATTGCGATCTTTTTGCGACAGCAATGCATGTTTTATTATTGCAATTAAATAAATGAATTGTGACCATCACCAGCCCTTCCTAAAAAAGAGTAAGAGAAACATTATTAGAAGGAGAATATAAAAACAGAGGGCAGTGTTACACCTAAGTGAAGGGGAAGGGAATAGGGAAGAGGGAGTCAGGGTGGGGCGATGGAAGGGGTGCCGAGGAGTCAACAATTTTAAGATGGGAGTGCAATGTGATGTTTTTTTTTCCCCCTCGATAATAATTGATACCGATATATACATAGACCCCGCCCCACCCCCTTCACCTAGCTTAAGGTCTCATCATTCATATGTTCATGGAAACAACAGGTTAAACCTACTTTCAATGTGATACCCCACTGGATGTATTTCTCAAATAAACATTATCTGTGCAAAATAAGAATTTGTGTATATATTTGTGTTTAATGTGTTTTCTCAAACAACAGCACAAATCGCTTTTTCAATATCGGCGGAAAAACCAATACCAGTATCAACCGATTTTACATTTTATGGCAAATATTGACCTATATTATTGCTCATAATGAATACACTTATGAACAGATGCTACACCGTGACAACCAACTTATTGTCAGGGATGGGTTAAATGCAGAGAACAAATTTCATGTACATAGCTGTACATATTTGACAAGAAAGCCTTGAAAATGGATAAAAAAACAAACAAAAAAAATTGTTTCCATACTCAAACTCAGAAAGTTTTCCTTAGTGACGTTTAATACACATCTTTCTTTCCATAAACCTGCTTTAAATGTTTATCACCAGAATATGATTTATTTACTCCCTGGCATTGAGTGGCTCTCTTACCCCTCCTCCCATCCCAAGGTCAGATCAGAGTTGTCATTTTGTATCTTAAGCCTCCAAACTGGATATCAAACACTTGTTGTGTCACCACCAGGCGATCATAACTGTGTGCATGACTTGCTGTAGCACGTTTCCTTTCATAAATACTGAATAGATACACTGAATTATTTAGAGGCTGGCACATGTGCCATGTTCTGTTCATGTTTAGTTTTTAATCATCAAACACGCTGAACTTTGCTTTGCAAGTGCCACTGTGAGGTGCACACAGGTCACAATTATAGGGATGAGTGCTTTCGCTATATGTAAATAAATAATAATGATAATTTAAAAAAACACCAATGAAGCAGATGTGTTCTTTAATGAATGCATATCCTAGTAGCAAGTTCTAGACTTCACTTGTATATTTCTCTGCTGCAGTTGACATGTTGGTGTAATGACAACTAAGCAGAGCTTCAATTGGCCATTATTTTCATCGGAAAAGGACTTTAGGTCAGGTCGGTCACATAATTAAAGGAGAACAAGTCAGAAGAACTGTGTGTTATAAAAAGGAAAGACAGGCAGTGTGTGTGTGTGTGTGTGTGTGTGTGCGCTCTGTCATTTTCCCACTCTATTAAAATGAGTTCAATGACAGTTTTAAAGCTGCACACACATAATTTAAAGTAAAGTCCCTGTTCCATAGGTAAAGCTAATGACACTGATTCCTCTTCTAGAATGACGCCTGCTCTTGTCCTTTATTAGATAAATAATTTCTCATGAGAACCTTGATGGTACATTCAATTCATTTTCTTTCTTTTTTTGTTTTCAGGGTCATTTTCATATGACGTTTTTAAGCAGAAGTCGCATATATTGTTTGTCCTTTACATGTAGCAAATATGTACATATTTGGTCCTTGAACCGACCTTACTACGCTGAATAATATAATTAATAGACAGGAGGTTGTGGGTCAGGGGGATATTATACAAAGGAAATGTAATGTAAATATTATATTAAAGTAATACACTGGGTGCTTAAAATTTCAAGCAAATAACAGTAAAAACATTGACAGTGATCAACACATGTAACAAGTAAAATGTTGTATTTTTTAAAAATTGGATTTTATTATGAGTATCATGCAGCAATCTGGTCGTAAAAGCTATAATGTGAGAATTTTTTAGGGTACACAAGCTTTATTTTCAATACTGTTAATCTGTCTTTGTATCTCATAATTATGACTTAGTATCTAAAAATTATGAGTTAATATCTGAAAATTATAAGTTAGTATCTCGTTATTATGGCTTAGTATCTCATTATGACTTAGTATCTCAATATTATGACTTAGTGTCTGAAAATTATGACTTTGTATCTCATAAATATGACTTAGTATCTAAAGATTATGAGTTAATATCTGAAAATTATGAGTTAGTATCTCATTATTATGACTTAGTATCGCAATATTATGACTTAGTATCTGAAAATTATGACTTTGTATCTCATAAATATGACTTTGTATCTCATGATTATGACTTAGTCTCTGAAAATTGTGACTTAGTATCTGAAAATTATATATATTTCATTACTATCACTTAGTTTATCATAATTACGAGTTAGTAGCTGAAAATTACAAGTTATTATCTCATTATTATGACTTACTATCTGAAAAGTATGACTTAGTGTCTCATAATTATGTGTCAGTATCTGAAAATTACAAGTTAGTGTTTCATTATTATGACTTGGTATCTGAAAATTATGACTTAGTATCTGAAAATTGTGACTTAGTATCTGGGAATTACAAGTTAATATTTAATTATTATGACTTAGTATCTGAACAGTATGACATAGTATCTCATAACTTTGAGCTAGTATCTGAAAATTATCAGTTAGTATCTCATTATTATGACTTAGTATCTGAAAATTATGACTTAGTATCTGAAAATTGTGACTTAGTATCTGGGAATTACAAGTTAATATTTAATTATTATGACTTAGTATCTGAACAGTATGACATAGTATCTCATAATTGTGAGTTAGTATCTGAAATTTACAAGTTAGTATGTCATTACTATGAATTAGTATCTCATTATTATGAATTAGTATCTCATTATTATGACTTAGTATCTGAAAATTATGACTTAGTATCTGAAAATTGTGACTTAGTATCTGGGAATTACAAGTTAATATTTAATTATTATGACTTAGTATCTGAACAGTATGACATAGTATCTCATAATTGTGAGTTAGTATCTGAAATTTACAAGTTAGTATCTCATTATTATGAATTAGTATCTCATTATTATGAATTAGTATCTCATTATTATGAATTAGTAATTGTTTTTTTGTAAAAAACGCGTAAAAGACTTCTAACATCACTGGAAGGCAACATATTATTGACAGTTACTTTTCACTGATACCATCCGTCCTTAAGGATGATACGTTTGAAAAACTAACGTGGGCTGAATTGTGTTATAAACACGTTCTCCTGTGAGGTGTTGTTTAATGGTTGCACTGGTCAGAACCCACAGTGTGGGGTATAGGGAAAGCAGCGAGCTGGTAACAGGGTCACAGAGCCCAGTGATGCGTGAGGTAAGTCGTCTGATCCGACAGGAGAGTCAGTGAAGGGTTAACAGCTGGTTCTGACAGAACACACAGTGCACCACAGTTAGTTATAGCTGCAATAAGGATTTGAAAGTCATACCTTTTATTTTGAAAGAGCAGATGTCACCTTCTTAAGCACTTAAGGAATAACTGATTCATTCTTCATTCTTGTTAGGGTTGATAAATATAGTAGCTAGCTGGAGACATCGTGGGCGCAGGCATCGATTTGTCGAGACATGGACTATAGCTGGAGATCTCACCTGGAAAAGACAAGCCGGCTTTACCACATCAGTGCTCATGTGCACTGGGCTGGAGACAATTGAGAGCTCCAGAGTATCCATTGCCCCATCGATTCCTTGCATCTTTATCCTATTTAATGACTTTTTTTTTTTTTTTTTTTTGCCCTATAATTCAACTCACGGAGCTGATGTCAGGCCTTGCAAGTATACAGAGGAACATCTATAGCTCTGGGTGCTATAGTTTGATGCTACACGCCAGAGGAGGAATGCAAAGGATTTAATGAGAGGATTCTTGGAGAGAAGGAGGGATTTGAGAATATCTCTGGTGCCAAAACACCACACACACAATTATCATAAGCTCTCTGTCGTCACGAGGAGAAGCTATTTTCAGGCGCCTATGTGGCACACAGGAGCATATGAAAGATACATCTGATGAAATTATACAGCGCTGCCCCTATGGCAACAACATATTGATCGGCGTGACACACGTGCAAATCATTTAGATAGTCCAGGGGATAGTTTAGCATGGGTTCAAACAAAACACCATGACTAAAAGGACAAAATGCACACAAAGATGCTACTTCTTATAGGTTGTGGTATCCTCCAGGCGAAGGGAAAGGCGGGAAAGACTGATCTGTCAATCACAGCTTTTCATCCATCAGGCAGGGAGGGGTGGGTGGAGGGGATGGGATGGGGGGGATGCCAACAGCAATGGAGCCATTCTCCATCACAGAGCATCAAAAAAAACCCCACTGATCCACCCAGGTCCACATCCTGTGCTGCTTTAGAACCGCATTACGCTCTGTGCACATTCCAACAGCTTCAGGGAAATCCACTTTC
Source organism: Gouania willdenowi (assembly GCF_900634775.1). Lineage (NCBI taxonomy): Eukaryota > Metazoa > Chordata > Actinopteri > Blenniiformes > Gobiesocidae > Gouania > Gouania willdenowi. The sequence goes on along the minus strand of NC_041064.1, from coordinate 15,360,736 downwards.
ACAGGATGTATTGTATCGAACACTGGCTACTGTGCTCAGTCTGTAAAGGAAATGCTCTTAGAAGGACGAGCCCATCATGTTTCTACTCAGATATATACACGTCAAGATCCTGTGTGAGTGCGTGTAGTGTGTGTCAGGGTGGGGCTCAATTACAATTACATTTTCAATTATCCATGTTCCATTTCAACCCAATTATGATTACGGCGACTAGCATTTTTTCCAATTAAAATTAAAATTACAATTATTATTTTTCCTTCTGGAATCAATTACAATTGCGTTCTAAATTACTCAAGTTCACTTACAATTAATCATAAATACTAAGCCTTTAATAATAATAATGTTAGCTTTCTGTTAGCATCTCTTATGATAATGAGTCAGTTTTGACCCCTGTCTTAAATCAGCTGTAAATTACACTTTAAAAAAAGTATTTCCTATCATCAAATTAGTTTTTAATGTCTTGGTTTCCTTAGGGTTCCTTATCCATGAAAATATTAATATATTCATATTTAAAAAAATTTAAAAAAATATATGAATATATTAGTATTTTGGATATGGGCGTTTGAGCCTTTTTTCTGTCAGTGTACCCCTAGATTTTAACTTTTTTTTATTTTATTTTTTTTAAAGGGTACAGTGGTCCTCAAGAGAATAGACTGGTAAACTTAATATGAAACACATTTATATCATGGTTTACAGTACTACGTAGGTATATGTGTTGACCAGTGGTCCTCAAACTTTTTTGGCTCAAGTTCCCCCTTTCTCTTATTTCTGAATCCTTATGTCCAACGACAATATTTCGCTTAGAAAACTATTTAAAAACCACTATAGAACATAATGATGGAATGAACAAGTGATAACGCACATTTTAAAGAATAAACAGTATTTAGTGCAGTGGTTTCCAAACTTTTATGAATCGTGACCCCATTTTGATATGAAAAAATTAGTTTTTGATCATGTCAGAGCTCGGATATTTATTTTTTTATTGAAGTTAGTTGAAACTGAAAGTATAGTGAAAGGCTAAAAATACATGTTTTTTATTTATTTTATTTTATTTTTTAAATTTCAGGCAACCCCACATGGGGTCCCAACCCCAAGGTTGAAAAACACTGATTTTGTGGCTCCTAAATAGATATTTATATCTTGGATTTTATCATTTTGGGTCATCTCACGCCTGGAGTGGGACTAAGACTGACACTTTTAAATTCCTCTCTCTCTCTCTCTCTCTCTCTCTCTCTCTCTCTCTCATACCCCCTGTACCCCCATTTGAGAAACACTGGTGTAGACCATAGAACTGTAACATGGTTCCCCAGTTTTGCATTTAATTAAATTGTTAATGACAGTTTTTCTTTAGAGAATTTCCATGACAATTATCTGTACTCAATTACAATCCCATTACGATTACAACAGCAACCGATTTCTTCAATTACGATTCCCATCACAATTACGTAATAATTAGAATTACAATTATAATTGACTCCATCCCAGGTGTGTATGTGCACTCAAACCTAAATCAGAAAGCACACATAGACTATGTTTTTCTTAGCTAAAGTCGGCACTGTGTTGACACAGGCTCACAATTGATCTATTTCTGGCTTGCAGGCTTGTCTCGCTGAGCCCCGCCACTGGGACTGTGCAGCCGTCAACCAGATTCAAGCCTAGATTGAAGATTGAATGCAATTTCAATCGCTTAACTGGTTCCCATCAGCCTTTTCTTTCACCACAGACTCGATGTATGTTTTGGGACCAATTACCCAGCGATAGGGGCCCTGTCAGAGCAGCTGCACTTATTTCCCAGTTCCACTTTTTTTTTCTTTATCTCTCTTTCTGATGTTTATGTGGAGAACTAATCTCTTAAACACAGTGTGCCATGTGGAATATTAATGTTTGATATGACATTCAGCCATCATGGAACGGCTTTTATAAAGCATGAAGAGAAAAAAAAAAAAAAAAAGCTGTCAAGTCTGGCCCGATGCAGCGTCTCACCAGGTCTGACGGAGGAAACGAGGAACATTACAGCTGATGCTATACTATACTATACTGTGGAGCGTTGCACAGATACAGTCACAGTCATGATGCGTCTGCACCGACATGCTTAAGTAAAAAACATTTGCATGCATCATGTCAAACGGAAGATCCCGCTGAAGACGACAGACAGTCTGAGTGCAAAGATTCCTGATCTGTTGCAATGAAAAGTTCACTTTTTTTTAACTTCCTAATATATGAATCTCCAGTGCGAGGATGTCAAACTCATTTTAGTTCAGAGACCAAATACAGACCAGTTTAATCTCAGGCGGCACGCAAATTTTAGGCAAGAAAACGAGCAATTTCAACAATAATGTGCCATTCGTTTGCACATCCACGTTTAAATGATATATGTAAAGTATGTAAGACACCGACCCTATCTAAGCATTAAAGCTGATATCCAGAGTTTCTGAGAAATCTATGTTTATGTATGATTCTTTTGAAATGTGAAAAAATGGTCTACTGCTGGTGGTCATTCATATACATTAATGTATATAAGTCCCTCCTTTATCCTATAGACCCCTATACAAATGGAAACGATCGCCGAGTCCGCCCAGCCAATAGGCTTTGACTTCCTGTTTTTGAGACTGTCAATCAACGTGAATGTGGAACTGTGCACGGAAACAAGGCCGTGCGTCACAACAGCAAACAGGTAAATATGATTTTGGCTCTTTCCTGACCCATAGACCTATATCAATGCGACGCGATGCGACCTTGTGATGTTTCGCGATGCGCAATTAGAAAAGTAGAGGCGTTGCTTCTGGTAGATTGGCAGAGGCAGTGGGAGGAAGTGAGGCTGTTTAGGGCGGGACATCGAGACGTTTCTCAGAAACTCCGGTTATCAGCTTTAAGCAACAGATATCAGTCTCTCTAGGATCTTCCATGATTTTGTGACCAATTTTTGCAAAAAAATTAGTGGAATAATTTAGAGGAAAATTGCGGAATTATGGAAACATTTAGGGTTTTTTTCAATATTTTGAGATTAAAACCATGCAAAAACTTTGAGCCCTGTTTGGTTCTTTGTAGTGGCTGAGATACATCTATAAATTAATTATTTGGTCATTTACACAATTATTTGTGATTTTTCTTCAATTATGGCTTCATCCTGCAGGCCACATTTAATCTCCTATTGGCCATATTGGGCCCCCGGGCCTTAAGTTTGACGCACATGTTCTCATGAATTTAAACCTATAATTTAAGCAAATTATCCCATTCTTTACGTTGGCTATAAACCAAAATGTGTCGGATTTCTTCTCCAAATGATTTTTTTCCTGATTTAATAACATCAAGAAATGTAGATTGTTTCAGGATATTCACAACACTAATAACTGAAATTACTGTATTTTTATAGTGTTATTGAAATTTCTACATAAGTTTAAACATTTCACACACAAAAAATGCTTATTTAACATAATTAGGTAACCACAAGTATTTTGAGCAAAAAAAAAAAAAAGGAAAAAAAGAATAAAAAATCCAATATAGCCTATATTTGTTTAACTGGGCTGTTTCCAACATAAAGGTTGTTGTTTTGTATTTAAATTCCTCACAGTGATTCATTTATTGGTGTCGTGGGATTTGATGGAAAAGTGAATGTGTGTGTGGCTTTGATTTTCTGTCTGTGTGTTAAAACCCTGTGATGGAGTGGTGATGCTGTATCCTCCTTTAGTAATCTGTCAGTCAGTGGTCCTATGTGTTCAATGCTTTGTGGATGTGGCATATGTCTACAACAAAGATAGATATATGCTATTCTATTCTGACACAAGAAAGGAAAAATAAATCTAGAAATAATATATACATTAATATGAATGAATAGATAGATAAATGTAGGTATTGAAGAGAATATAATAAACATGGTATTTTTTTGCCAGGCTTTCTTTCTGAAAAAGCCAAACAATTATTATACTACACTTACATTTTTTAATTACAGCTACATAGCTAATGCTACGGAGCGCTCATAATTAAAACAGATGTAATACCTGCAACCTGGATCACACGAGATAAGAAAATGAAATCCTGAAATCCAATTTTAGTAATGTTAACGAATGAGAAAGTTTTGTCTCAGGGCAACAATTAGACTGCAATGCCAGAGCTCTATTGAAACTTAACATACTTCTTTAAAGTTGATGTATGCAAAGTTATTTCCTCCAAGCATATTGCCATAGTAACAGTCATATCTGTTTTCTTTGTGACTATTGTCTTTGTCCCGGAGAATTTCACATTTATTCACATATACCTGCACATGAAAAAAAGTAGGTTGTTTGGTGCAATTCTTTTAAAGTGCAAACTGGGTGAGATTGAAAGCATTACCAGAGATGAGATGGGTTAAAAAAAAAAAAAAAAAAGCAGTCATGGCAGATAAATGTAAACGACTGTTTCAAAGCGTTCCTCTCATTGCTTTAGAGGAAATATCTCGAGGTGTCCATGCAAATTTGTTTAATGTGCCAAAACAAAGCCCATTTTTATAAATGGAAAGTGAATTAAGGACGCTACTTTGCCATGGTAATTCCACAATTTGGGCTTCTTAGTGAGCAGTGTTTGCCTCAAAGACAAATTCATTTATGGTTTGTAATTTGTGTTTCTGAATAGTGCGCTTCATCTCACATGTTTAGCAGGATTGCCAATTAAAAATATTCACATAACTAAAAAAAAAAAAAAAAAAAAAAAGACCCAAAGCACTTCATTTCATTTGATTACAGATTGAAATTTCCAGATTCAGATTCAGATTGTTTACCATTAACAGTGTCTGAAGAAGAACATACAGTATGCCATGGTTTACATGTGTACAATTAAAGGCATGAGTATTAGTCATAGTCATTAGTCATCAGTCATTGCATCCATTGCTCTCACTTCTCTGACACTGTTATCACTTTGGAACCATTTTTAGAGCACGGTGTGGTGGGGCAATAAACACAGTTTCCATGGATACATCAGTGAGACACACATCGATAAGCGGATTGGAGCAGCTGTATGTCTCAGATGACAAATCAAACCTCAAAAGTGGAGAGGGTTTCATCTGGCGAGCACAATTAAAAATACACTGGCTGTTTATTGGAGAAGAGGGATGTGCACGAGCAGAGGAGCAGGTTCAGTTAACAACGCATTTCTTATTTTCTTCTGCACCGGTAGCCAATATTCACGCCTTCTTCTGTGTCTGGGATTGGCAACGTAAACACAGCATGTTCCAATCAGGTTTAATGTAACTAATGGATGTATTGATCTGATCTCATCAGGTTGGAGAGAAGCAATCAAGAGCAGTTTACCTGGTGCGTGTCAATAACGTCCAATAGATGAGGAAGAAGACAAAAAGGTCAAGTGTTTGCTATAGGTGATGAAACTTGACTGTCTCAGTGTGTTATACAGCTGTGTAATAGACTGGCATCTCCAACAGGGTGTATCCTGCCCTGTGCACTGAATAATAAGAACCACCTTGGAAAGTATCAGCTATAGCAACAAAGTGCATGATCAGTTTTTATTTATTTATTTTTTTTAAGTTGCCTAGCTTAAATATTGTATTCAAAAAGGTTATTATATATATATATATATATATATATATATATATATATATATATATTTTATTTTTTTTTTTACAGTTTTCATTATTTATTCATTTATTTTAATAAAATAATGTATACATTGTGTTTACCTGGCTTATTCCTGAGGGAGGAACTTCCTGTCTGATAAAAGAGGAAGCAGTTAAGCAAATGTGATTCAACAATGATTGCAACGAAAGAAAGAAAGAAAGAAAGAAAGAAAGAAAGAAAGAAAGAAAGAAAGAAAGAAAGAAAGAAAGAAAGAAAGAAAGAAAGAAAGAAAGAAAGAAAGAAAGAAAGAAACTTAAAACCAACAACCAAAAGAATTTACAAAGGATCAAACAAAAGAAGGGACAAAGAAAGAGGGAAGAAACAAACAAATGAAGAAAAGAATCCACAAATAAAATGATCAACAAACGCATGGATTTGATAAATAGTCTTGTAAAATTAAAAGAAAATGATTTTTGTTAACAATTAGAACAGGTATCTAAAATCTATTTGCCTATAAAATCAGAATTGGGCAACTTTAATCACAGTGTGCGCTGATCCGAAAGCCACAGGTTGTGTATTTTTGAAGTCATTTTTTGTATTTTATTGTTTTTTTAACTGAATTTTCTGTATTTTTTTTTATTTCTATTTCATTCTTTTGTGTGTTTTAGTTATTTTGTGTATTTTTGTGCTCGTTTTGTGTTTTATTTGTGTCACTAGTAAAACCATACAGGAAAGTAGAAATTCACTTGCACTGAAACGTTCATATCTTATTTGAACTTTTGATTGCACTGTTTTGCATTGCTCTTGGATTTTGCACCATTTTTTGTTGTTGTTCCCTCGAGATATTTGCACTATACCTGTAGGTGTTGTATTGTATTGTAGTGTAATATTCTACATTTTAAGATAGGTTGTATTTTTTTTTTTCCAATGGTTTGTTGTGTTGCAGAATTGCATTGCATAAAGTAATTTCACCTAGGGCACCAAAAGGCAGTAGATAGAAGGAAGGAAAGTTTGGAAAAACCCCGTTTGGAGGCCATGAATTGGACTTGAACCAACAATCAGATGCAACAATGCCCACCAGTGTGCCACAGAGTGGGTTTTTGGAGTCATTTTGTGTATATACTACAAAATTAGCCCAAGGGCTGCATATGGCCCCTGGGCCACCATTTCCCCATGTCTAATTGATCTATTATGTGTCCTGTATAGTACTGGAGCCTTTTGCACCTATGGGCAGCCAATCACAGGCCTTTACACTCAGACAATCATAGAAACAGCGACGTCTCACAGCACGTTCTCCTTATACTGGCTTGTATTTGGACAGTTGGAGAAAATCCGAGTAAAGAACAACCTTCAACCGGAGTAACACCACTGGGAATCGGAAACATGGAGCATGGCTTTGCACGTGAGCGTGTCACCGTCTGTATCCTGCACAGTAGTGAGAGACTTTGAAAGAGAAAGAGAGGGAGAGAGGGCGAGAGAGCAGCTGACGGTGTCATGGAGGCAGTTTTGCCCTGAAAGCAGCAGAGCTCCCTTTAGTTGCTTACGTGAACCTGAAAGAGACGCACAAAAGCAAGTGCATGATCGCTGACCTAGAAACAGAAACAAAAACCGCCAAACCGCACATGAGCCGCTCCACGATGGGATTCTCAAGATGTAACACACGACGCTTTGTATTTATAATGTCTACTCGTGCAACCAAGGAACGAACACAATTCTAGATAAAAGTATGAAGGAAATGAATCTGCTTGACACAAAGAGGACATTTTGTCTCATTTAACATTTTATCTACGATACTTTGACACATTTCACAAGTGTCCATTCTTCATTCCGCTGGAGTATTGAGTGCAGATCAATGTGAGGGAGGCTCAGTGATGAACTCTTTCCCCGCTGGCAATCTGATGCCTTTGTTTTCTAATGAAACTATAGCCTTTAGGAGAAAATAATGACACCGTACTGGGCTCTGTCTGAGTGTGCCAGCCAATCATCAATCCCCGTTCTTTTCACTTGTGATGATTCGAGTAATTATAACGTGAAATTGAAATTTAGTGATGAATATTTTAGGTTGCCATCATATGCTGTTTGAGAATTATAGCAGAGACAAGACCAGCCAAGAACTTTACTTCCGGCAGCTGAGCTGACAGCAGCAAAAGAGCAGAGCGGAGCTCACAGAGGAATTTATTTACTAAACATGAACTTTTTCTTCTGAGAAATGATACGATACCTCAACATCAAACTCTATCATTTACCATCTGACTCTGGCTCTGAGGTAATCATCTACTGCTTTTTTATTTGCTGGCTCAACTGGAAAGCTAAGTAGCAAGCTAGCTAGCTACAAGTAGCAAGCTAACTAGCAGAAGAATGGCTCTTTCCACAACAGAATACAGCAGTCTTCTCCAAAAGATTACTGAACTGGAGACTACAGTGCGAGGAATACAAGTAAACATTGAGGTTAATGGACACTGTGGATATGATAATGATACGACTGTGCCGCTGTTTCAAAACAGCGGAGTGGATAAAGCTAACTCGCTACCAGCCCGTGCTAACAAAGCTATCAGGCCTAGGGAGGATCCTGTTCCCGTTGATAAGCCAACAGGTGCGAGTCCTCCCTGGAATACTCTGGGAGCTAAGCCTAAGAAAAAGTCATATCCACTTCAAAGGCTAACGGGCCGAGCAAAGCGCCCTGATATCAATAATGAGACGGACTGGCCTGCACTGGCTTCGCAGACTGCAGCCTCAACATCAACTCCCTTGTCTGCCCAGGCACAAAAGTGGACATCTGCTAAAGGCAGGAGTATCACCAAGTCACAAACCCAGTTTCATGTAGAACTGGGTAATCGATTCGCCCCACTGCTGAATGACCTAGGATCTGGCTCTAATGAGGTCAACACACAACCTTCTGGAACTGCGAAGACTGAAAGTGCTTCAGGAAAACAAAAGCGACATGGTAGGCCAAAGCAACAACCTCACACACTGATAGTGGGAGACGTTTCTGTTAAAGATGCTCAGAAGATGTTTAGCAGCAACGTGAAAGTGATCTGCTTACCTAATGACACAGTATCAGACCTGGCTGACAAAATCTTGCATATCGTTGCAGATTACCCACATTTGAAAAATGTTGTGATTCATTTTGGGTTAAATGATTTAGCCAAGGAGGAGTCTGAGGTGTTAAAGCTGGATTTCACCCATCTGCTAAAAACTGTGAGCTGTATACAGCCTAAAGTGTTCATCAGTGGCCCGATACCTCCAGTCCGCAAAGGAGATCTGAAATTCTCAAGGATTTACTCTTTGAATAAATTTCTGTCTTCGGCTTGTGCTGCCCTTTCACTAAATTTTATAGAAAATTTTCCTATTTTTTGGGAACGTCGTCATCTTTTTAGAGCAGATGGACTGTGTCTAAACAAGGCTGGAGTAAAACTCTTCACATCCAACTTGTTTTACTTCACCAGTCACACTGCTATCAGTTCTGATAAAGACAGAGGACAACATGTACCATCGGAGAACAAAACAACAAGGAAAGAACATGGAGTCAATGAGCTTCCAGCAAGAAATAAAAATCGCCAAAATGAAGAGGTCAACCCAACCCCCGCATCTCAGGACCCACCTGCTTCACCCCAAAATTCACCTACTTCCACCTCATCCAGCTTCTCTCCTACCCCTGCCTTCTTGGATTTAACTGCCCAGATGAACGAGCTGGTTCTGGCTGGCACAAGACTAACACCCCACCCTTTACCCCACCATGGTCAATCTGCACCACCCATCCCTCCTCGAAGATACCAGGCTCAGGATCACTCTTCTCCTCAGGCCAGCTGTGTTCAACTTAGAGCGACACAGGCCTGATGTGTGCTGGGTCCAGACTGCAATAGCTCTATTTTTAGGAACAACCAGAAAAAGTCAGGGCCCTATGGAGTTAATGCAGCTTCTTTAATTCCTGTGGTGACAGGTAACACAGGTAAAATTGTGAAATTAAAGAAAAGCAAAAAGCTTTATAGAGATAAAAATTTGACTCCTATAACATGTCATCCAAAAAGTCCACCAGTGTCTCCAGTAAAGTTTTTAAAATTAGCTCTTCTTAATGTTAGATCTCTTGTTAACAAGTCACTAATAATTAATGATTTTATTTTGACACATCACTTGGACTTTTTATTTCTTAATGAAACATGGCTGAATGATGGTATCAGTAATACTATTCTCAATGAAAGTGCGCCACAAGACTTTATTTATTTAAATAAGTGTCGTACTTGCAGGAAAGGTGGTGGAGTTGCTGCCATTTTTAAATCAATATTTCAGTGCAAAGAAATAACATTTGGTGATTTTATCTCCTTTGAATATATGTCATTCTTACTGAAGGGTGATTCAAGAGTTCTGTTTTTAGTCATTTATAGACCCCCAAAATATTCTGGAGAATTCATGGATGAGTTCGCTGAACTGCTGTCAGTTGTATGCACTGAATACAACTTTTTAATAATAACAGGTGACTTAATATTCATGTAGACAATAACATGGACAATACTTCCAAAGAACTGTATGCTTTAATGGATACTTTTGGTCTTACACAACATGTGACTGGTCCGACACACACTCAAGGTCACACTTTGGATCTGGTTATCTCTAAAGGTGTTGATATCTCTGCTGTTGATGTAAGAGACTTAGCTCTATCTGATCATTTCTGTGTCTTTTTTGACCTAGAGACTGTAACATCTGTTCCCCCTAGTTATGTGTGTTTAAAGAAAAGGTACATAAATGAGAACACAAGTGCACAGTTTATGGAAGCCTTAGCAATGACACCAACATTGAGTGCTGAGACAGTTGATGATCTTCTGGATGAGTATAATAGAAACGTCTGTAATGTCATAGATGTGGTGGCTCCAATCAAAACTAAGAGAAAACCAAACACACAGAAAACACCTTGGAGGAGGACTGAGATAATGCAGAATTTGAAATCTGACTGTAGAAGAGCTGAGCGTAAATGGAGATCAACAAAACTCCAAATTCATCTAGAACTATACAAAATAAGTCTGCGAAAATTCAATGATGGCTTGTTCAAAGCAAGGCAGCAATACTTTTCTGAAATTATTGCCAAAAATGTCAACAACTCTCGCACGTTGTTTTCTGTAATTGAAAAGCTCACAACCCCCCCAGATCAGATAGCCCCTGAATTACTGTCAGCTGGAAAATGCAATGAATTTGCTGTATATTTCAATGAAAAAATACAATCAATAAGGTCAAACATCAGAACAAACCAGCAAAATCACAAAAAGCTTGAACAGCTTCAACCACTGAGGGATGAGTCAATTACAATGTTAGAGTTTATTACAGTGAACCCAAAAACAATAGAGGAAACTGTTCAGCAGCTGAATCCATCAACGTGTTGCCTTGACACAATACCCTCAAACTTCTTTAAAACTGTTGTAAAGTCAATTGTCACTGATCTGTGTCAGATAATTAACTGCTCATTCCAATCAGGCACCGTACCAAAATCCCTGAAAGTAGCTGCTGTGAAACCGCTGTTAAAAAAGAGAACACTGGATGCCTCTATACTGGCTAACTATAGACCAATCAGCAACCTTCCATTCATGGCCAAGATCATTGAGAAGGTGGTCTTCAACCAACTGAGTCAATTCTTAACATTCAACAAAATATTTGATAAATTTCAGTCAGGTTTTCGTTCTCATCACAGCACTGAAACTGCTCTTATCAAAGTGATCAATGACATAAGGTTGAACACTGATTCAGGAAAAGTATCTGTTCTCATTCTGTTGGATCTAAGTGCTGCATTTGACACTGTAGATCATACAATTTTGTTGCACAGATTGCAAACATGGGTCGGACTAAATGGAAAAGTAATGCAATGGTTTAAGTCATACTTGGAGGAGCGAAGCTATTTTGTAAGCATTGGAAACTTTGAATCTGACAGATTACCAATGTCCTGTGGGGTTCCTCAGGGATCTGTTCTTGGACCCCTTCTGTTTAACCTTTACATGCTTCCTTTAGGACAAATTTTACAGAACTGTAAGGTTGATTATCAGAGCTATGCAGATGACACACAACTATATCTATCACTGAACCCAGATGACCATGGTCCCATTGAGGTGTTGTGTGACTGTTTAGAAAAAGTAAACTGCTGGATGAGTGAAAACTTCCTTCAACTAAACCATGACAAGACGGAGGTGATTGTCTTTGGTAACAAGGAAAAGAGGACTGCTGTCAGCAATTATCTTGAGTCTCGATCTATAAAAGCTAAAGACCAAGTCAAAAACCTTGGTGTTCTGATTGACTCAGATCTTACATTCAGCAGTCAGATCAAATCTATCACAAAAACAGCCTTCTACCACCTAAAGAACATCTCCAGAGTGAAAGGTTTAATGGCTCAGAAAGATCAGGAGAAACTGGTCCATGCTTTTATCTCCAGCAGACTGGACTATTGTAATGGTCTTCTGACAGGAATCCCCCAAAAGAGCATCAAACAGCTACAGCTGGTTCAGAACGCTGCAGCTCGGGTCTTAACCAGAACAAAGAGGTCAGAGCACATTACTCCAGTTTTAAAGTCTTTACACTGGCTCCCAGTCAGCCTCAGAATAGACTTTAAAGTTCTGCTGCTGGTGTATAAATCTGTGAATGGGTTTGGTCCAGAATACATCAGTGACATGTTGGTCAGGTATGAACCCAGCAGGTCTCTCAGATCTATGGACACAGGTCAGATAGTGGAGCCCAGAGCTCACAGTAAACATGGTGATGCTGCTTTTAGTTGTTATGCTGCAAAGAAGTGGAACAAACTGCCAGCGGAGCTGAAGTCAGCATCCAATGTGAACATTTTTAAATCAAAGTTAAAGGCACTTTTTTTCTCTACTGCATATGATTGAGAGAGAGATTTTTTGTCATGTTGTTGATGTAATGATGATTTTACTGATGATTTTAATTGATTTTACTGATGATTTTAATTGATTTTACTGATGATTTTAATTGTTCTTATTGATTTAAATGTTCTTATTGATTTTAAACAATTGAATGTTTTATCATGTAAAGCACATTGAGTTGCCTTGAGTATGAAATGCGCTATATAAATAAATTTGCCTTGCCTTGCCTTGCCTTGCCTATTGTAGGCAGTGCAGAGGTGAAAAGTAACGGATTGAGTTGCTTTCATGGGTACTTGTAGTTTTAGGAGTATATTTCTAAATCAGTCATTTTACTTGTACTTAAGTATGTTTTAAAGGAAGTAAAGCAATTAAATACATTTCTACACCCAACCATTGCTGAGTAAATTTGTATTTTTTGTTTTAAAATCAACGAACATTGTGATACAACAAAAAAAATGAAATGACCACATCACAGCCGACAAACCAGTTTAAATGTAATGTATGGCACCAAAACAGCATTGAATGGAGATTATTTTCTCGGTTTTAGAGTTCATAAATGTATCTATAATCTTTTTTTTTTTTTTTCTGTTGTTACCACTTTTTCCATCTAAATATGGGGCGCCGCTCTTGTGGCGACCCACTGTTCTCCCGCTCCTGTCCCCCCACGTTATAAGTGTCAAGTTTTTCATGATACTGAAATTTAAATTGAATTGCTCTGTTGCTCTGTAACGTGTGCATCGACAAATAAAGCTGATTTTGATTCTGATGTTATTTTATTTTTTAAAAATAATTCTACATTTTGACAAACCTCTTATTTTTTACAGAGGTCTTTGTGGAAAATAATAAAACATTTGTGCAAGATTTGGTCATGAAATATTTTCTGTATGCAAGGGAACAGTGGCGCGATTTATTACCAAAAATAAATGTGGTGGTGGGGGTGAAAGTAACTAGTGACTTTACTTTGAGTACTATTTAAGTGAACTCATTTTTACTTGTACTTGAGTATTTTACGTATGACTTACTTGTGCTTGTACTTGAGTACAACAGTACTTCTGCTTGAATAGGATATATCTGTACTTTTTATATTTTACCTATATCTTTATACAATAATTCTACCTCTCACATACTGTATCTGTTACTCTTCTATCATATACTCCAGTGGTTCCCAGTCTTTTTTGTCTCATGTACCTCATCTTCATATCATAAGTACCGTCTCCATAATTTCATACGCTTTTTTTTATGTAGAACAGCGGGCTTTCATAAACCCCTAAATGTGTCTCAAACAATAATTTCCTAAGGCTTAATCTACAAATTCAAAACAATCTGTGCAAAGTTTAGATTATTTAAAAAGAATATGTCATGCAACTTACAGTATATGTGATTACTTCATTAGCAAATAAATACGGTCTCCTTTGCAAAATGCAGCTAAGTCAGAAGTGTGATAAAATGGCCTCTACACTACAGCTAAATAAACTAAACTAAAATAAATTACAAGAAAATACAGTAATTTATTGAGCAATATTACTGGTAGTTTGTGGTGAATTTGTTCAAAAAAGCCTAAAAAGGAACTAGGAAAATTTCCTAACAGTTTTTAATCATTTGTTAAATCTGTCCGAGTACCCCCTGCAATGTGCTCATGTACCCCTAGGGGTACACGACCCCAGTTTGGGAACCACTGATCTACTCATCTGAATTTGTTGTCTTTATAAAAGACACCTGTTTGTCCACACAATTTCAATCAAGTAACAGTACTTCTACTTGAATAGGATATATCAGTACTCTCTACACCTCTGATGCTGTGTTTATAATGTGAGGCCAATAGATTTGTTTTAAAGTGCAGATCTGTACTAGACACTAAAATCAGCAAGGTTTCAGTGAAATATTGGCAAAAATAATTAAAATTTTAATGATTGCATGATAAAACTAGATAGGCTGCTATTGTGTTCAACATATAACCGCCATGTGCCCCATTGACATGAACAGCACGTTGTTGAAGAGCATGGGAATCACATAAAAGCTCACGCTGGCAAACTGATTTAGTGTGGCAGTAAAAAAGAAGAGCTCCTCCTCAACTGTAATAGCTTTGTCTGTGTCACGTCGACATAAATGAGAAAAAGAATCAACACTTTCCACCATATCATTGACCTCATTCCCTTTTCTCCCCCCAGGCAAATGATATAAACTGTGACCTGAAAAATGCTTAGAGATAAATCTCTGCAATAAAGGTGAAGTCACAAAAGAGCAACCGGTTCCTGTTTTGTGTAAAATCACATTCAGTGTGGTCT